>NC_045448.1:32325717-32440065 GCF_002776525.5 Piliocolobus tephrosceles
TTTTTTTTTTTTTTTTTTTTTTTTTTTTTTTTTTTGAGACGGAGTCTGGCTCTGTCTCCCAGGCTGGAGTGCAGTGGCCGGATCCCAGCTCACTGCAAGCTCCGCTTCCCGGGTTTACACCATTCTCCTGCCTCAGCCGCCGGAGTAGCTGGGACTACAGGCGCCCACCACCTCGCCCGGCTAGTTTTTTGTATTTTTAGTAGAGACGGGGTTTCACTGTGTTAGCCAGGATGGTCTCGATCTCCTGACCTCGTGATCCACCCGTCTCGGCCTCCCAAAGTGCTGGGATTACAGGCTTGAGCCACCGCGCCCGGCAAATTTTTTTTTTTTTTAATGGAATCTTGCTTTGTCACCCTGCTGCAGTGCAATGGGGCAATCTCGGCTCTTTGCAACCTCCACCTGCTGCGTTCCCAATTCATCTGCCTCAGCATTCCAAGTAGCTGGGATTGTAGACATGTGCCACCACGCCCAGCTAATTTTTGTAATTTTAGTAGAGACAGGGTTTCACCATGTTGGCCAGGCTGGTCTCGAACTCCCAACCTTAAGTGATCCGCCCACCTTGGCCTCCCAAAGTGCTAGGATTACAGGAGTGAGTCACTGCGCACGGCCAAAATTTATTTATTTATTTATTTGTTTGTTTGTTTGTTTATTTTGAAGCAGAGTCTTGCTCTGTCACCCAGGCTAGAGTGCAGTGGTGCGATCTCGGCTCACTGCAAACTCCGCCTCCCGGGTTCAAGCAATTCTCCTGCCTCAGCCTCCCGAGTAACGGGGATTACAGGTGCCCACCACTGTGCCCAGCTAAGTTTTATATTTTTTAGCAGAGATGCATCTTAGCCAGGCTGGTCTTAAACTCCTGACCTCATGATCCACCCGCCTCAGCCTCCCAGAGTGCTGGGATTACAGGCATGAGCCACCATGCCCGGCCTATTTCATTTTTTTTTTTTTTTTTTTGAGATGGAGTCTCACTCTGTGTCACCCAGGCTGGAGTACAGTGGCATAATCTCGGCTCACTGCAACCTCTACCTCTCAGGTTTAAGCGATCCTCCTGCCTCAGCCTCCCGAGTAGCTGGGATTACAAGCACTTGCCACCCTGCCCAACTAATTTTTGTATTTTTAGTAGAGATGGGGTTTCATCATGTTGGTCAAGCTGGTCTTGAACTCCCGACCTCAGGTGATCCGCCTCGACCTCCCAAAGTGCCAGGATTACAGGTGTGAACCACTGTACCCAGCCAGAATTTATTCTTCCAGAAATTCTCAAATGTTTTGATCTCACATTGCCAAAGAGATTTGTAACAATAAACCAGCTACATTTTAGCATAAACAATACATTTAAAGAAAAACAACCATATTTTCCAAAACAAAAGAGTTAGAAGCATAGCATTGTTTTACATTTTTGTAAGTAGCTTTATGTCTGGCTGAATGGAAATTGGATTCTAATATATGCTTTTTCCATTCAATCTGTTAAGATATATTATTTTGGCTAAAGTATCTGAAGAAAATAAGGCTTTATACAGGTATATAATTGAAAAGGGAGAGTATTTTAGTAACCTTTTCAGATGATTGTGAATATTCTCTAATATCATACCAGAACTCAAAGGGGCTGGATGCCATGGCTCATACCTGTAGTTCCAGCACTTTGGGATGCTGACGCAGGAGGATTGCTTGCTCCCAGGAGTTCCAAGACCAGCCTGGGCAACGTAGGGAGACCCTATGTCTTTAAAAATTAGCCAGGCATAGTAGTGTGTGCTTGTGGTCCAAGCTACCAGGGACTGAGGTAGGAGGCTTGCCTGAGCCTGAGGCATTATGGCTATGGTGAGTTGTGTTTGTGCCACTACACTCTAGCCTGGCTGACAGTATGATCTTGTCTTAAAAATAAATAAATAAGGACTTTTGAGCTGGGTATGGTGGCGCATGCCTGTAGTCCCAGCTACTTGGGAGGCTGAGGCAGGAGGATCACTTGAGCCCAGGAGTAGTTGTTGGTTTTTTGGTTTTTGTTTTAGCCTGGCCAGTATGGTGAAACCCTGTCTCTACTAAAAATACAAAAATTGCCGGGTGTGGTGGCTCACACCTGTCATCCCAGCACTTTGAGGGGCCGGGGTGGGTGGATCACCTGAGGTCGGGAGTTCGAGACCAGCATGTCCAACATGGAGAAACTTCATCTCCACTAAAAATACAAAATAAGCCAGATGTGGTAGCATATGCCTGCAATCCCCGCTACTCGGGAGGCTGAGGCAGGAGAATCACTTGAACCCGGGAGGCAGAGGTTGTGGTGAACCATGATTGCGCCATTGCACTTTAGCCTGGGCAATAAGAGCGAAACTCTGTCTCAAAAATAATAATAATAATAATAACAAAAATTAGCTGGGTGTGGTGGCACACGCCTGTAGTCCCAGCTACTCAGGAGGCCGAGGCAGAAGAATCTATTGAACCTGGAAGGCGGATGTTACAGTAGCTGAGATCGCACCACTGCACTCCAATCTGGGCAACAGAGGGAGATCCGTCTTTTAAAAAAGTTTCTTTTTTCCCTTCTATTTTCAGTTTCATAAGTGAATGATATTAGAATATGTTTGATCGAGCATCTTAATAAAACTCTTTAATTAATTTAGAGTAACATCTGTGAAACTTTTTTACTCTGCATATGGAAATTTAAAATAATTCTAATAGACACAAAATTATATTTGTTTATATATTATTTCTTATGTCCTAGACAAAATCTAGTATAAAATATGAAAATATATATCATTACGTTTTTTGGTAATTCAAGACTGTTGATGTAGGAGTTCAGGGGCCTAGATTTTAATTTGAACACTGACACCTTACTAGCTTTGCTTTCCTAAGCAAAGCGTTGTTTCTCTCTAAGAATCAATTTCTTCACAATAGGGACAATAATGCCTGTTTCATAGGGTTGTTATTTCATTTGATCTCCACAGCATGTGAAGCCCTATCACAGAACTTGGCATAAAGTAGTCACTAAAAAATATTTTTCTCTTCAGTCTCTCCTGGCCACCTTCCCTTTCTTTCTGGTCTGCATTGGTAACATCTAGGTTCTCTAGACCTTAGATTTTTCATCTGAATGGGGTGGTTGTAGTCCCTTTAAATAATTCTACAATTTAGGGGAAGTAGTGACAAAATGTAATGTAGAGATATACTGAAGGTAGTATGAAACTCAAGAGAGAGGTAAATGCTGGAAATGTAGATTTGGGTATTAGCAAATTTATTTTAATTGAAACCATGTTGGTTGGTGAGACTGCCCAGGAACATGGGAGACCATATGATAATTTGAAATAATGAGTATAATAGATTATGATTTATTCTTAATGCTCACATTTATTTGAATACAGCAAGGAATATGTGGTGTTCAATTTTGATTAAAATGAGTATCTTGATTTCTATGACATTTTTTGAAATTTTCAAAATTCACAGGTTGCATATGGCCAAGTCCTTGGAGTTATAGGATATTCATTACTTCCTCTCATTGTAATAGCCCCTATACTTTTGGTGGTTGGATCATTTGAAGTGGTGTCTACACTTATAAAAGTAAGTTAAGGATTATGTATTACATAGTTTACTGTTTTCCAGTATCAAAAGTATACTAGGCCTCTAGCTGGGAATATTGTGATATAAAACTCTTTATCAAACAGTTGGTAGTATTTTGGAAGTGACCTTTCTTACTGATTTTACCAGTTATGTTTCTTTTATTTTTTTCCTTTTTAATCACCAGATATTACCGTTTGTCTATGGGGAAAAACAAAGAGCAAATCAGGTTTCAGGATATTATAGTCAGATTTTTTTTTTTTTTTTTTTTGAGATGGAGTCTTGCTCTGTCAACCAGGTTGGAGTGCCTCCCAGGTTCATGTGATTATCCTGCCTCAGCCTCCCTGGTAGCTGGGACTACATGTGTGTTCCACCACGCCAGACTAATTTTTTGTTTTTAGTAGAGATGGGGTTTCACCATGTTGGCCAGACTGGTCTTGAACTTCTGACCTCAGGTGACCTGCCTGCCTTGGCCTCCCAAAGTGCTGGGATTACAGGCATGAGCCACCATACCCGGCCTGGTCAGCATTTTTTTAATGTTGAATTTAAAAGTTATTTTCTATATTTATAATATGAGTTAATCTGACAGATTTTGAGGGGCATATTTATTTAATATTCCACTGGACATTTATTTAGTAACTGTTACTCCTGTTTGAATAGTAACTTTCCTGTCAAATATGATAGATGTGGTTCTAATAAATTGGATTTTTGTAATGCAGAGATCAGGACTTCTTTATGTTATTTATGTTAAATTAACATATGTACATACACTTAAAACATTTGCTGATAAGTATTAATAGTAATGTATTTATTACTATTTGAGTAATATAACTTAAACATTGGAATTTATTAATGTTGAACAACTTTGGGGAATAAGTGACTGCTTTGACACATGTATGTATATTACACAGTGAATATAATTTTGTTCTTTATGGAGAATGGAACTTTTAAAGACTATGACTTTCAGAACTGATGTTATGTAACCTCCACATGAAAGTATTTGTTTTTAAGTAGCTGAGCCAGTTGAAATTATTGCTAATTTCAATATAAAAGAAATAATGATTCCTTTTAGAATTACTTTAAGCTGATACTGATAATAAGCATTGGGTATTGAAAGTGTAGGTTTTGGAACTAATCAGTTCTAAATTCAAATCCTGGTTCTGCCACTTAGTTGTTGTCTGGTCTTCCAAAGTATCTTAACGTTTCTTACCGTCACTTTGTTGTTAACAATGGTAAACTTAACAACTGCGTTTTAGGGTTCGTTACAAAGAGTTTAAAGTATATATAATGCTGACCAGGCATGGTAGCTACCGCCTATAATCCCAGCACTTTGGGAGGCTGAGGCGGGTGGATTACTTGAGCTCAGGAGTTTGAGATCAGCCTGGGCAACATGTCTAAACTCCATCTCCACAAAAAATTAGGCAGATGTGGTGGCAGGTACCTGTGGTCTCAGTTCCTTGGGAGGCTGAGGTGGGAGGATTGCCTGGGCCCATGAGGCCATGGCTGTAGTGAGCCATGATTGCACCACTGCACTCCAGCCTGGGTGACAGAGCAAGACCCTGTCTCTGCCTAATACAGTGCTTGGCAGAGTAGGCACTCAAGCTGTTTTTATTACAAATATTATAAAATAGGCCAGGTATGGTGGCTCACCTTCATAAATCCCAGCAGTTCATCAGGCTGAGGTGGGTGGATCAGTTGAGCCCAGTTTGAGACTCAACCATTTATCCAAAAATACAAAAATTAGTTGGGCATGGAGGCATGCACCTGTTAGTCGTAGCTACTCAGGAGGCTGAGATGGGAGGATCGCCTGAGGAGGTCAAGGCTGCAGTGAGCGGTGATTGTACCCCAGTGTAGGCGACAGAGTGAGACCTTGTCTCAATAAAAATCCAAATTATAATATTTTGAGATCATGTTTGTGTTTAAACACTTCAGAGACTAAAGAGACCTTGTTTTCTTCTTCAGTATAACCCTAAAATCTTTCTTTGAAATTGGCATTGTTAGAACTTAAAGTCTTAACGTTGCAGCAGACATTTAATTACTCCTATTCCAGCCTTAGTGAACATACCGCTCACTCATGATCACTTCCTGGTGTGTGTTTTTTCATTTGGGTTAAGCTTGTTTCTGAGACTACTCCCAAAATGGTTAAAACCGTTGTTCTCTGGTCATTTTTAATCATGTAGTTTTTCTGAAAGTTGGACCTTAATATTCTTTATACAACATATAAATCATTGTAAAATGGAAAACTCTTTTATATATCATTAAAAATTTAGAGTAAAATTGTTTTTAAACTTCAGACTATTCTTTGGCAAAATTTTTTTCCTGATCACTTACTCTTCTGTGAGTTAGTGAGCTATTACACATTTCTTATTTCAGTCTGATGTTTGTTGAGAAATATGATGCGAAATTAATCAGTAAACTCTAGCATTAGAATATATAGTTTAAGTGCACTGATTTTATTTAACATCAAATCTCGTAATACTTATCACTCTTCAACCATTTATAATGAAAACAATCTAATCATGAAATACAAATGCAATTTGATCAAATTTTATTTTATATATTTCCCTGTACTTTTGTGTATGTTTGAATTATTTTGTAGGATTACTTTTTTTTTTTTTAAGTTCAACAAACCCAGTGGAAAACTGGACCAGACCAAATACATTTTTAATAAGTTTGCCAATATTTAGTTTTTACCTGTATAGCAGTGATTCTCAACTGAGGTCAATTTTGTCCCCCAGGGGACGTTTGTCAACATCTAGAGGTATTTTTGAATAGTGTTACTAGTATATAATAGTGCGTAGAGGGCAGGGATGCTGCTAACCATCCTACAATGCACAGGATAGCTCCCCACAGCCAAGAAGTATGCAGCCTAAAATGTCAATATTGCAAGGTTTAGAAACTCTGCCTTGTGCCAGGTCTGTTCCTATTATAGTTTCCCCGATTTCCCTTGAAGTTTTTCCTTAATTTTATGCTGTAAAATGTGTTAGTTGACTACATCAATAAGTATTGCATAAGTTTCCAGTAGAAATAATTTAAAAGTATGTATGTGTGTAATCCAAAAACTATAGTATACTTTATTTAAACTCTTGACCAAAATGTGGTCTTTTTTCTCTTTTTTATTCAACCCTGTATTTCTACCTATTCCTGGGGAAAAACTTAATAAATATTAAGAATAAATATTGTATAAAATTTTTACTTAATCGATTTTCTTATTTAGAAGGAAAAAGAAAATTTCCTACTTTGCAGGAATTAGTTTTCTCTCAGTAATTTGGTGTAATAATAGTTTTTTCAAAAGTTGGCTAATCATAATTACCAGGGAACTTAATTTAAAATACGGATAACTAGATGCTTCCCTTAGAAATTATAACTCAAAGAAAAAGAAAAAACTAATAAGTTATAATTCAACAGAACTAGAGAGCCTCCCAAGTCTCTCTTTTTTTTTTTTTTTTTGAGACGGAGTCTCGCTCTGTCACCCAGGCTGGAGTGCAGTGGCCGGATTTCGGCTCACTGCAAGCTCCGCCTCCTGGGTTTGCACCATTCTCCTACCTCAGCCTCCCGAGTAGCTGGGACTACAGGCGCCTGCCACCTCGCCCGGCTAATTTTTTTGTATTTTTTAGTAGAGATGGGGTTTCACCGTGTTAGCCAGGATGGTCTCGATCTCCTGACCTCGTGATCCCCCCGTCTCGGCCTCCTAAAGTGCTGGGATTACAGGCTTGAGCCACCGCGCCCGGCCTCCAAGTCTCTTTTTAATAGGCACCCCAAGTGATTCTTATGATAAGACAGGTTTGATAAGACCACATTTACAGAAGTCAAGGAGTACAGCAAAGGTGGACATTCTTAATAAGTTTTTAACATTTGTAACAAGTTTTGCTATTTACCAAAATTGGTTGTTGATTTTTTCAAAATATTGTAAACACCATTTTTACTCTATGATATCCAAAAAGTTAATTGACTTGCTAATATGCTGCCTTTTGTCTTTTTTCCTTCTTTTAAAGCTGTTTGGTGTGTTTTGGGCTGCCTACAGTGCTGCTTCATTGTTAGTGGGTGAAGAATTCAAGACCAAAAAGCCTCTTCTGATTTATCCAATCTTTTTATTATACATTTATTTTTTGTCTTTATATACTGGTGTGTGATCCAAGTTATACATGAATAGAAAAAGATGGTGTCACATTTGTGTGTAGGCTGGGAATTCTTGCTGAAGGAATTGGAGAAAACCTGTTGCTGGCAAAATTTTACACGTTCCAGATGGAAAGGGAAGTTTAAGCGCTTTTTAAAACAATATTTTTTTTGTATTTAATTAAGCAATTGCAGTTATCTGGGATTTTTGGGTCAGAATTTTAAATTCTGCTTGATTCTCCATATTCCAGTGAATAAAATACAAAAGCATTGTGTTTTTAAGATTGTGTCAATATTCACCTAAAAACTTGTGCCAAAAGCACCTGGATTGGTAATTATATTTCACTTGAAGGGTAAATTTGACAATATCCTGATAATCTAAAGTGCAATTTTTTTCTTCAAAATGTTTTCTCCAGCATCACAGATCCTGCAGATATATATTTATATTTATACATATATATTTATGAAATAATTCTTATTCACAAAATATATTTCTGATAAACATTAAGATATTAAATCTGATGCGCAAACTTTTTTTAATTTGGCCATTAATCTTTTTTATTTAAAAATTTAAATTTGTTTTTAAAATTGTATATAATTTTTTAAACCTCAACACATGCTTCAATACTTCCTTGTTAAGAATTCTTAATAATTACTAAACTGATTTTAATAGTTGCTGATATATATTTGGTTTGTTTGGGTATACTTTTCAAAACCATTTTTGAATGTCTGAACATCTGATTGAAAGTTTCTGTTTATCTTTCTGACCAAAGGAGCAAGAGGTATAATGGATATGGCATTCATTAAAATCATTACTAGTACAAAAACAGTAATATTTACAGCATCAGTAAATATTTTTAAGTGGTACTTCTAAATCATAAAAGTTGGAGAAAGAGACCTTTAAAATCTTGTGGTCTTGAACAATGTTATATGAAGTAGAAAAAAATAAAATACTTCCCAGTTGTGTGTTTTGTTTTATAGCACCATGTCCTGTATTACTTGATATTTTAACAAGTATCAGGTACTCTCTAACAAATGTACAGTTTTTGCTAAGGGAAATATTAAGAAATTTTTATCAGTGAAATATTTGTTGCAAATAATTTCAAAGGTTTTTAGATATACCTTTAGTTAGTATTACTTTGTAAAGTAGGTAAATCATTTTACGTATGTCCACAAAATAGCAAATGTCTGTTAACTATTAGCAAATTATTGTATTATCCTTTCTGGTGTCACCCGGAAGAGTTTCCTGCTGTCCTCAGTATGATAACTTGGCGACCTCTCGGTATGTATTTCTTCAGCAAACTTATCCATCAGGAAATATCTCGCACCTCTGAAGCAAACCTACAAATGAGCATGTTATCAAGCCCACCCCTCTTCCTTTCCCCGATCCCAAAAGGAAAGAAAGAAAAACTTACTTTAAGCTGCAGAAAAAGTGTGAAGCACCTTTGAGCTAGAATAATGTACAAAATTATACGTACTGATTTTTTTAAAAAACAGGTGAGAAGCACCAGAGGGATAGGACTTCTAGAAGTTAGAATAATATGAAGTAATCAGGAAATATCTATGCCTACAGAAGCAGCAACTGTAAGAGAAACATTTGTTACACTTCAGAAATTGCTGAGGTTAATACTTTGTTATAATTGACATTCATAGTGTTGACCCTGGAATCTTTCACAAAAAGTGTGGGGGTCAGGACCAGGAGGTAGAATTTTACAAGGCAATAAATGAAGGTATTTTCGGATCACCTCTATTAAAAAACGATTTAATTTTTTAAAACTATCATTGCTTTAAGGTATGAATTTTAAAAATCATATGGTTCATGTGTACTCCTAATGATATAAGATAAAATGAGGTATTTTTGTTCTAAAAAGGTATGGTTTCTGTAAATACGAATTACAGTGTTTCAAACTCAACCAATACCATCTTTGTGCTAATGAATGAGCAAAGTAGTTAGAACAGATTGTCAGTTTAAAAACAGGATTTGTAGGCCAGGCACAGTGGTTCACGCCTGTAATCCAAGCACTTTGGGAGGCCAAAATGGATGAACAGCTTGAGTCAGGAGTTTGAGACCAGCCTGGCCAACATGGCGAAATCCCATCTTTACTAAAAATACAAAAATTAGCTGTGCGTGGTAGCAAGCACCTGTATAATCCCAGCTAGTTGGGAGACTGAGGCAGGGAGAAGTGCTTGAACCCTTGGAGGTGGAGGTTGCAGTGAGCCAAGATTGTGCCACTGCACTCCAGCCTGGGCAATAGAGCGAGACTCTGAAAAACAACAAAAACACTATGATTTGTAGATGTGTGCAAGATACAGTACTGCTATGGCTAATAATGGTAAGATGACCATAACAATGTCCTCTCCTTGAATTTTTATATAATATTTTCTGAGTCATAACTGATTTTTTAAATCATGATTTCCAACCTAATTATTAGTTCATTAGAATTTTGTTGTTGTTTGAGACGGAGTCTCACTCTGTCGCCCAAGCTGGAGTGCAGTGGCCCGATCGTGGCTCACTACAACCTCCGACTTCTGGGTTCACACCATTCTCCTGCCTCAGCCTCCCGAATAGCTGGGACTACAGGTGGCCACCACCACACCTGACCAATTTTTTGTATTTTTAGTAGAGACGGGGTTTCACTGTGTTAGCCAGGATGGTCTCGATCTCCTGACCTCGTGATCCACCCGTCTTGGCCTCCCAAAGTGCTGGGATTACAGGTGTGAGCCACTGTGCCTGGTCAGTTCATTAGAATTTTTAAAACAGGCTGGGTGTGATGGCTCACGCCTGTAATCCCAGCAGTTTGGGAGGCTGAGGCAGGTGGATCACCTGAGGTCGGGAGTTTGAGACTAGCCTGACCAACATGGAGAAACCCCATCTCTACTAAGATTACAAAATTAGCTGGGCGTGATGGCACATGCCTGTAATCTCAGCTACTCAGGAGGCTGAGACGGGAGAATTGCTTGAACCCACGAGGCGGAGGTTGCGGTGAGCTGAGATCATGCCATTGCACTCCAGCCTAGGCAACAAGAGCAAAACTCCATCTCAAAAAAAAAAAAAACGAAAAACAAAACAAAACAAAAAAACAGAACTGGACAGATAATCCTATGTCTCTTCTAGTTGTGTGTGAGTAAATATGTGTGTTTTAAGTGTTACCAGTTGTAGTACTCCTGAGGAATGGTAATCCTCCAAAAAATAAGTAGGAGACATGCTTGCTTCTGTTTCAAGTTGACTATAAAATAATTGAAATTTTGATTAAAAATCAAAGTCTATATATAATTAAGCATTGTTTTAAAAAGTAGTTTAGGAAGATTTGTAAAGTTTATGAACCATTATAAAACCTTATTTCTAAGGTCTGTAAGACAGTTTTTTATGTAATAATGTCTCCATTTCCAGGAATTCCCCAAATACTCATACAGGCATTGAGCACCCCAATCCAAAATTCAGAATGCTCTAGATAAGAACATTTTTTGAGTGCCGATGTGAAACTTTAAAGGAAATGTTCATTGGAGCATTTTGCATTTCAGATTTTTGGATTAGGAAAGCTCAACCACTGTGTATTTCTGCACATATTCCAAAATCTGAAAAAATCTGAAACCTGAGACACCCAAGCATTCTGGAAAGGGTATACTCAACCTGTATTAATATAGACTTCTAAATTCATGAAAATTTGCATTGAATTAAAATATAAAGTAAATATTTTTGTTTAAATATTTAAAATTTAGTCATTTAAAAAAATTTTGATGTAACAAAGCATTGAATAAAATAATGCTTCTACAACTTAATAAAAATATTTTTCGTAGTCAACAAAACTAGTTGAATATTTTTAAATATTCATTTTTGTTAGTGCACATTTTAGCCACTTTTAGGCTTTAGGGAATTGTGACACTTTTTTGTGGGGGGGGGTGGAGACGGAGTCTTGCTCTGTCACCCAAGGTGGAGTGTGTGGTGCAATCTCAGCTTACTGCAACCTCTAATTCCTGGGTTCAAGCAATTGTCGTGTCTCAGCCTCCCTATTAGGTAGGATTACCTGTGCCCACCACCACGCCCAGCTAATTTTTTTTTATTTTTAATGGAGACAGGGTTTTGCCATGTTGGCCAGGCTGGTCTTAAACTCCTGACCTCAGGTGATCCACCCGCTTTGGCCTCCCAAAGTACTGGGATTACAGGCTTAAGCCACCGTGCCCAGCACTTTTGTTTTTAAAATAATGTCTTACTTTCATATGATTCTTTCAGACTGTGGTATGGCATTCTGAAACAAGTCTTAACAGAGCTAAAAATCACCCTCACCAATTCTCTGCACTGACATATGTACACAAAGTAATATTGTTTTATTATTCTTCTTCATAAATGGTTTCTTTAATTCAACCTTTGAGCCTTGTACTACTTTTAAACTTCCCTTTAAAAACTGAATTACAGCCAGGCATGGTGGCTTATGCCTGTAATCCCAGAACTTTGGGAGGCCAAGGCAGGAGGATTGCTTCAACCCAGGAGTTGGAGACCAGCCTAGGCAAGATAGCGAGACCTTGCCTCTAAAAAATCATATTAATACTTTAAATTTAGAAAATATTCTGAATTAGAAGTGCTCCATTCCTCATTTGTATACAGTTGTTCCTCTGTATACAAAGGGCATTGGTACCAGAACCACCGCATACCAAATTCCACTCATACTCAAGTCCCATAGTCTTCCCTGCAGAATCCAAGTATACAAAAAGTAGGCCTATCATTTATATGGGTTTCGCATCCTGACAGTACTGTATTTTCAATCCTAGTTTGGGGAAAAAAAAAAGTGTTCGTATGCCTGGGTACGGAATCTCACAGCTGTAATCCCAGCACTTCGGGAGGCTGAGGCGAGAGGACTCTTTTGTGACCAAGAGTTCAAAACCAGCCTGGTCAACATAGTGAGACCCCATCTCTACAAAAGAAAAATTAGCTGGACATATGGCACCTGCCTGTGGTCCCAGCTACTCAGGAAGCTGTGGGGCAGGAGGATTGCTTGAGACTGGGAGGTTGAGGCTGCAGTGAGCCATGATCACACCACTGCATGCCAGCCTGGGCGACAGAGTGAGACCCTGTCTCGAAAACAAAAGTAAAAATTGCATGTAAGTTGACCCACACTATTCAAATTTGTGGTGTTCAAGGTTCAACTGTAATTTCCTAGCAGCATTTTGTGTGTTTGAGTATCTGTTGACACTCTTCAAGTAAATCCCTAAATTACAACTTTGACATCAAAAAGCTAGACATTCTTACATTTTTGCACTACAAAACAATACATCAAAACTCCCATGCTGATTGGTTGTGGGATCGTGCCTGTGAATAAACCACTGCACTCCAACCTGGGCAACATAGTACCTTGTCTCTTAAAAAATACATTCTAAAGAAAGTTCTACTTATGAATATATTTTATTTGTAACAAACTTGTGAAAATTTTAGACCAAACCATGTCTTTATGGTTACAGTGATATAAAAAATGTTTAAGAGAATGTTCCCTATACAAGGCATATGTTATTAAACATGAAACTTAGGATTAGTTTTCTCCTTGAAAATTCTTTTGATATACTGAGTTTGCAGTTTGGAGGTTACATTAGAGAAAGAATATAGGGGAGATTAAGATGGCAGTAGTAAAATGTTTCCCTACTTTACATTTTATATTGGCAGTATCCTCATTTCAACTTTTCTATTTTCAGCAAGATATTTGCAAGTTTTTACTTTGAAGATATTTCGTTTATAGTAGTCCATGCTATACTAATGCTGTTGCTGAGATAAGTTAGATACTAATATGAAAAAGAATATTTGTGTAAAATATTTTGAAGTTGTAAATAGTGTATATACAAGTTGTTAATACTTATTAAAAAAGGAAGCATTCCCACCTGTAATAATTTTGTTACCACCAGGCTATCAGTGAATTAAGTTTATCAAGAATAAAAACCTTGGTTTTTCTGTAATATTTGCCACTGAGCAATTTTTATTAAAAACCAAACAGAAGTATTTACACAAGAGCAAATGAGATTACACAAAATGATAATGGGGAGAAATTTCTCATCTGGTGATAAAGGGAAAAAGATACTGTAAAAGCAGATTGCTGCTGTTCACATAACAAACACTTGCTGAAGAATTTATAAATGATTTAAGTTCAATATTTTTGCTCTATTTTATACCTACTCACTTTGGTGGAATTAGTTCTCTATGTAAAGTATCTTTTAAATAGTAAGCACCATTTAATAATGAAACAACACATATGTTTTGTAATCCTTGTGGAGAATTACTTCCTATGATAATTATGGTCTCTTCATGGAAAACAGTAAAAACACTCATGTTTATGATGGGCCTAGGTACTAAATTCCTCATTCAATCTTTTTTACCAAATGGTATTTAATAAAATCTTTTACCTTATAAAAATTTATTTTCAAAGGATTGTGCTAGTGGTGGCCTGAATAATAAAACATTGAGAAGAAACAGCATTTGAATTTGGCACTCGGAATGTGAAGGGACAGAAGATATTAATCACGTATTTATTAACCCCTTCCTGTATGAACCTAGTACTGTGCTGAGTGTAGGGATACAATGATATGCAAAAAAGACCCCCATAGGCCGGGCGCGGTGGCTCACGCCTGCAGTTCCAGCACTTTGGGAGGCCGAGGCAGGCAGATCATGAGGTCAGGAGATTGAGACCATCCTGGCTAACACGGTGAAACCCTGTCTCTACTAAAAATACAAAAAATTAGCCGGGTGTGGTAGCAGGCGCCTGTAGTCCCAGCTACTCAGGAGGCTGAGGCAGGAGAATGGTGTGAACCCGTGAGGTGGAGCTTGCAGTGAGCTGAGATCGCGCCACCACTCCAGCCTGGGTGACAGAGCGAGACTCCGTCTCAAAAAAAAAAAAAGACCCCCGCTCCCTATACACACACCCTGACTTTAATGAGCTTATTTTGCTGGGGACTCAGCCAATTTCACAAATTGTAAAACTAGTGCAACAAATGAGAAAAAGAGGCCTGTGGTGGTAAGCAAGTATATAAAAGAAGCTTCCTTTGAAGCAACGATGCTTAAGCTGAAATCTTAAGGAAAAATAAAAGTTAACTAGGCAAAGAAGGTAGGGAAAACTATTTCAGATAGAATCGCAGTTTGTGAGTGCGCTTGGGGAAAAAAATTAAAAAATATAAAAAGCCAGTTTGAAGTTTAGTAGTCAATGAAATTGAACAGGTAAGTCAGCACCATACCTGACATTCTAGGCCATTCTTTCTTTGTCAGAGCTTTTTTTGTTGAGACAGAGTCGCGCTCTGTCGTTCAGGCTGGAGTGCAGTGGTGCAATCTCGGCTCACTGCAACCTCTGCCTCCCAGGTTCAAGTGATTCTCCTGCCTCAGCCTCCCAAGTAGCTGGGATTACAGGTGCCCATCACCACACCCGGCTAATTTTTTTGTTTTTAGTAAAGACGGGATTTTTCCATGTTGGCCAAGCTGGTCTTGAACTCCCAACCTCAAGTGATCTGCCCACCTCCGCCTCCCAAAGTGCTGGGATTACAGGTGTGAGACACCGTGCCCAACCTGTCAGAGCTTTTGAGTAGAAATACAGTATCAGAAATGTGCTTTTTTTTTTTTTTTGTTTTTGAGACAAAGTCTTGCTCTGTTGCCAGGCTGGAGTGCAGTGGTGCGATCTTGGCTCACTGCAACCTCTGCCTCCTGGGTTCAAGCGATTGTCCTGCCTCTGCCTCTGCCTCTGCCTCCCGAGTAGCTGGGATTACAGGCACCCACCGCCACGCTCGGCTAATTTTTGTATTTTTAGTAGAGACGAGATTTCACCATGTTGGTCTCGAACTGCTAACCTCAGGAGATCTGCCCGCCTTGGCCTCCCAAAGTGCTGGGATTACAGGCATGAGCCACTGTGCCCAGCCAGAAACGTGCTTTTAATACTAAAGACCAAGGTATGCAATTATATTCTTGACATATATTCAACAGAAATGCATGTACATGTGCCACAAGAGACATATGTACAAGAATGTGCACAGTTAACATTATTCAAATAACCAAAAATGGAAACATGTCCATCAACACAGAATAGACAAGTTGGCATAATTATACAATGGAATCTTATGCAGCAATGAAAATAAATGAACTAAAGTCACATACAAGAACATGAAGAATTTCACAAGTATTATGTTGAGTGAAAGAGACAGACAACAAAGAATTTGCTGTATTACTTCATTTATATGAAGTTCAAACACAGGGAAAATTAAGCTATAGTGTTTAGGGATGCATACTGAAATGCAAAGTCTTTTGAAACAGCTTTAGAATTCCTTGGCCAGGCACGGTAGCTCACGCCTGTAATCCCAGCACTTTGGGAGGCAGAGGCGGGCAGATCACCTGAGGTTGGGAGTTCAAGACCAGCCTGACCAACATGGAGAAACCCTGTCTCTACTAAAAATACAAAATTAGCTGGACATGGTGGCGCATGCCTGTAATCCCAGCTACTTGGGAGGCTGAGACAGGAGAATCACTTGAACCTGGGAGGTGGAGATTGTGGTGAGCTGAGACATCACCATTGCACTCCAGTCTGGACGACAAGAGCAAAACTTCGTCTCAAAAAAAATAAAAAATAAAAAAATAAGGCTCCAAGGGCTGTTGTGAGGGTTAAATGAACTAGATAATTAATGTAAAAAACATAGAATAGTTTTGGCATTCAATAAAGATTGACTTATTATGTTAGCTATTAAAAACTTAAGTCATTTAGGTCAATGAAACAGGAGGGTTTCCAGAATTACACCCAATTAATTATACATGCGAAGGTGATGCAGGTAGCATGTCAAATTGGTATAAAAATATGGAATATTAAATAAGTGGGGATACTGTATCAGATAGGAACATATTTGGTTGCAAGAAACAAAAATTCCTATGATTACTAGCTTCACTGTGAGTTTATTTTTTCACGTAATAAATCCAAGATTACATAATCCGTAACTGATATGGCAGTTTAACAGTGTTATTAATAACTCAAGCTCCATTTATTGCTCTATTCTGCTATCTTTGGTGAGTGGCTTTCATCCTCATTGTCTCAGAAAAGTTATTTCACCTCTAAGTATTACATCTACATTTCAAGCAGGAAGATGAAGCTTAAGAGACCAAATGGAGTGTGTCAGTCAAAGGTGTCCTTATTTAAAATCTCTGGAAGCCCCACTCAGTGGCTTCCATCCATGTCTCATGGGACAGAGCTGAATCACATAGCCACCCCCTTGCTGCAAGACAGTTGGGGAAAGTATTTTAAGCTGGGACATTCCAGCCCTGAGTGAAGTCAGGGATCTGTTAGTGAGGAAGAATGGATGCCAGGTAGGTAAATGGCAATGTCTGACAAAGACATGGTAGGCCAGTCTGAAAAATGTAAAGCTGGGCTGGGCACGGTGGCGGCTCATGCCTGTAATCCTAGCACTTTGGGAGGCCGAGGCTGGCGGATCGTGAGGTCAGGAGATTGAGACCATCCTGGTTAACATGGTGAAACCCCATCTCTACTAAAAATACAAAACATTAGCCGGGCGTGGTTGCGGGTTCCTGTAGTCCCAGCTACTTGGGAGGCTGAGGCAGGAGAATGGCGTGAACCCAGGAGGTGGAGCTTGCAGTGAGCTGAGATTGTGCCACTGCACTCCCACTCCAGCCTGGGTAACAGAGCGAGATTCCGTCTCAAAAAAAAAAAAAAAAGAAAAATGTAAAGCTGGATCTATACCTCCCTCTTTATACCAAAGTACATTACCCATGTATCAAATATTTTAAAAACTGGAATAAGCTTTTCATACGATCTTTGAGAAGATGGGGCTTTCAAAGCATTGCATAAAACACAGAAGCCAAAGGAAAAGTGATCAAGACACTTGAAGACCTGTCATTAAAAATGATTCTACAGGAAAAAGATAAACTACAGATTGGGGGAAAATATTTGTAGGACTTACGTAGACAAAGGACTAATTTTCTTAATAAAAACATTTATAGGCCGGGCGCGGTGGCTCAAGCCTGTAATCCCAGCACTTTGGGAGGCCGAGACGGGTGGATCACGAGGTCAGGAGATCGAGACCATCCTGGCCTACACGGTGAAACCCCGTCTCTATTAAAAAATACAAAAAAAAAAACTAGCCGGGCGGGATGGCGGGCGCCTGTAGTCCCAGCTACTCGGGAGGCTGAGGCAGGAGAATGGCGTAAACCCGGGAGGCGGAGCTTGCAGTGAGCCCAGATTGCGCCACTGCACTTCGGCCTGGGTGACAGAGCGAGACTCCGTCTCAAAAAAAAAAAAAAAAAAAAAAAAAAAATTATAAATCAGTAAATTTAAATGGGCAAAGGAAATACATGGACAATCATATGTATGTAATATTAATATGTATAAATCAATAAAATGGGCCAGGGATATAAATCAGCAATTCAAGGGGAGGGTAAAAAGACCAAATAATATATGCAAAGATGCACAAATTCATTCATGATTAAATGTGAATGAACAACATTGGCCTCTCGGATTGCCAAAACTTTAAAAGATTAATAATATCCAGTATTGGTTGAGATTATTTATAAGCAGATACGATATTTCACTGATAGAGACCAGCATGACTGTCTCAATTGTTAAAATATTGAAATGCATCTGTGTCAATGGTAAATAGCATTATTGTAAGTACAACATTAAAATTAATAAATTGTGTAAATTCTAATATGGATTAATTTGTGTTTTGTGACAACTAGTGATAACCTCTTTGTTGTAGTGACACCTAAGAAACATTTGTAACATCTGCTAGCTTGGCCTGCATCTTGGTAAATAATGTAGCTTCATTGTGTATTACCTTTGAAGCATTCCTTGCTCTAACAGTTGCTACTGCTTTTAAATACTTTTAATCTCATTTTTTTTTTTTTTTTTTCCTCGAGATGGAGACTTACTCTGTCACTCAGGCTGGAGTGCAGTGATATGATCTCGGCTCACTGCAACCTCCGCCTCCCATGTTCAAGCGATTCTCTTGCCTCAGCCTCCCAAGTAGCTGGGACTACAGGCTTGTGCCACCATGCCTGGCTAATTTTTGTATTTTTAGTAGAGATGGGGTTTCACCATGTTGGCCAGGATGGTCTCTGTCTCTTGACCTTGTAATCCGCCTGCCTCGACCTCCCAAAGTGCTGGGATTACAGACATGAGCCACCACGCCCAGCCTAGTCTAGTTTTTTATTTGGTTTTACTATTAGTGCATTGTAATTCTTAGGTAAAAAGTAAGTAGAGTGACGAGGCATGGTGGTTCACGCCTGTAATCCCAGCACTTTGGTAGGCCAAGGTGGGCAGATTGCTTGAGCCCAGGAGTTTGAGACCAGCCTGGGCAACATGGTGAAACCCCGTCTCTACACATACAAAAAAATTAGTCAGGCTTGGTGGTGCATGCACCTGTGGTCCCAACTACTCGGGAGGCTGAGGTGGGAGGATCACCTGGGCCCGGGAGGTTGAGGCTGCAGTGAGCTGTGATCGCACCACTGCACTACAGCCTGGGCCACCTAGTGAGACCCTATCACAAAAAAATATATATATGGATGAATCTCAGAAACATAATATTGAACAGAAGACAGATACAAAAGAATATACTTTATGATTCTATTAATGTAAAGTACAAAAACAGGATGTTAGTTACCTTTGAATGGGACGGAAGTAACTGAAGGAGGGCACAGAGATTTGGGCTTCTAGGATGTTAGCATGTTCTATTTTGTAATCGGAGTGCTAATTACATGGGTGCAGTTAGTCTGTGAAAAATTTATCAAGCTGTAGACTTATAACATGTATACCTTTCTGAATGGATATTGTGCTTGAATTAAAAGTTGTAAGTTGGAGGTCGGATGCAGTGGCTCACGCCTGTAATCCCAGCACTTTGGGAGGCCAAGGTGGGCACATCACTTGAGGTCAAGACCAGCCTGGCCAAAGTGAAACCCCTTCTCTACAAAAAATAAAGAAATTCGCCGGGCGTGATGGCACATGCCTGTAATGCCAGCTACTCGGGAGGCTGAGGCAGGAGAATCGCTTGAACCTGGAAGACAGAGGTGGTTCCAGTGAGCCAAGATTGCACCACTGCATTCCAGCTTGGGTGACACAGTAAGACCGTGTCTCAAAAACAGGGTATAAGTTAGAAACACACAGAATGAAGTGTCAGCAAAGTGTTGATAAGTTTAGCATTATTTTAAATGTTGTAAATGTTCACATTTTTATGCTATGGAAGAACATGATAATGAACCATAGGTTGGATCATGTCTTGAAACATCTTGAAATGTCTTTTGATACTGCGCAAGAATTAATACAAATAAAACATGATTTTCATCTCTGAAATGAAAAACATGACATTGCGGCCAGTTGCAGTGGCTCACCCCTGTAATACCAGCACTTTGGGAGGCAGAGGCAGGCAGATCACCTGAGGTCGGGAGTCTCAGACCAGCCTGACTAACATGGAGAAACCCCGTCTCTACTAAAAATACAAAATTAGCCAGGCATGGAGGTGCATGCCTGTAATCCCAGCTACTTGGGAGACTGAAGCATGAGAATCACTTGAACCTGGGAGGCAGAGGTTGCGGTGAGCTGAGATTGCGCTATTGCACTCCAGCCTGGGCAACAAGAGCAACACTCTGTCTCAAAAAAAAAAAAAAAAAGAAAAGAAAAGAAAAAAACATGACATTGGAAGTGGTGAAGTGAATGTTAAATGCTAGCAGTTATCAAAAATTGTGGTGTTGAAAGTGTTAAATGCGCTTTTCATCCAAAAAGCAATCATGTTCATTTAAAACTCACGCTTTAAACAAAGATTTGCAATCATCAGTGAGAAAATTAAGAGGATTATATAAATGTTTCAACAATAAAGAATTTGAAATAATGACTAAATAGTTTCCCAAAGTGCTGGGATTACAGGCATGAGCCACCTCATATGGCCAAAAATATTGTTAGAAATTTGGCCTTATGAAAATTATTTTAGCAAAATGTCAATTCTTTGTTTAGGTTTTCAAGAGAATATGTTTTATTCATAAATGAATTTGACAAAAGCTAAAAGTGATTGAACATATAAAACTAAAAGCATGAAAAAAGCAATAATGTTTAAGGAAGTACAATATGGTACTTAAATAAAATATAGAGCCAAATTCAAAGGAAGTTATTATTATCTAAAAGTGTATGATAGCATTTTGATATATTTCCTTTCTGTGATAGTTAATTTTATGTATAAACTTAACTGGGCCATGGATTGCCCATATATATGGTCAAACATTATTCTAGGTATGTCTGTGAGAGCACTGTTGGATGAGATTAACATTCAAATTGGTGGCCGGGCTCAGTGGCTCACACCTGTAATCCCAGCACTTTGGGAGGCCGAGGCGGGTGGATCACGAGGCCAGGAGATGGAGACCATCCTGGCTAACACGGTGAAACCCTGTCTCTACTAAAAAATACAAAAAACTAGCCGGGAGAGGTGGCGGGCGCCTGTAGTCCCAGCTACTCGGGAGGCTGAGGCAGGAGAATGGCGTAAACCCGGGAGGTGGAGCTTGCAGTGAGCTGAGATCCGGCCACTGCACTCCAGCCCGGGCGACAGAGCGAGACTCCGTCTCAAAAAAAAAAAAAAAAAAAAAAATATTAGCTGGTCATGGTGGCGGGCGCCTGTAGTCCCAGCTACTCAGGAGGCTGAGGCAGGAGAATGGCGAGAACCCGGAAGGTAGAGCTTGCAGTGAGCTGAGATCGCCCCACTTGGGCGACAGAGCGAGACTCAGTCTCAAAGCAAACAAACAAACAAACAAACAAACATTCAAACTGGTAGACAAGTAGATTGGCCTCCCTAATGGGGGTGGCCCTAATCTAATCAATTGAAGGCCTCAATAGAACAAATAGAAAGCTAATTTTCCTCCACGAATAAGACATAATAGAATACCTCCTGCCTGACTGCCTTTGAGCTGATTTTTTTTCCTACCTTCATACTAAACTGAAACATTAGCTCTTCCTGGATTTTGGACCTGTTGGTCTTCAGATTCACACTGAAGATCTTGGGACTTGTCAGCCTCTATATTCAAGTAAGCCAATTCCATATAATAAATCTCTTTCTTTGTTTATACATTCTCTAGATTCTGTTTCCCTGGATTCACTTTGTCACTAATACACTTCCTATCCTTTTATTCCCTGGGCATAGTCTTAAAATATGGACATTTTAGATGAGTGACTTTGGTATAATCTTATTACAAATATACTTCAGTGCTTATTGATTTTCAGAAACCTGTTTAAGAGAAAAATAGAGCTCATTTTAAAATGAGATAACATGGATAGTTAAAATTATATTACCCTAAGCATTAAAAATACTACAAAAATCTATAAAATTAGCCAGGCATGGTAGCTCACACCTGTAATCCCAGCACTTTGGGAGGCCAAGGTGGATGGATCCCTGGAGGCCAGGAGTTTGAGACCAGCCTGGGCAACCTGGTGAAACCTCATCTCTACTAAAAATACAAACATTAGCCAGGCATGGTGGCACACACCTGTAGTCCCAGCTACTTGGGAGGCTGAGGCAGGAGAATCACTTGAATGGGGGAGGCAGAGGGTGCAGTGAGCCAAGATCACACCACTGCACTCCAGCCTGGGTGACAAAGTGAGACTCTGTCTTAAAAAAAGAAAGAAAAGAAAAAAGAAAGAAAAAGGAAAGAAAGAAAATTTACCAGGAGTAGAATGGCTGGGTCCTAGGCATGCACGTCAATATAAGTTGCCAAATTGCTCTCCAAAGTGAATACACCAACATCCCTCTGACTAGAAAGTTCCTTTTGCTTCACCAATCCAATGACAATGCTTGGCATTCTCAGAATTCTTAACTTTTGCCAATCTGATGGTATCTCGTTGTGGTTTTAATGTCCCCAATTACCAATAAATTGGAGCATCTTTTTTTAAATTGTTATTTTTAAAAAAATTTTTTTGAGACTGGGTCTCATTCTGTTGCCCAAGCTGGAGCACAGTGGCGCGTATACACCTGACACACCTGACAGCAACAGCTTAACTGAAACATACCCTGAGACTGACCCTGTATGGCAGATGCTCCTGGCAGCAATAATAACCTAAGAAATTAGGGTTGCTATGTGGAGGTTGCTGGGGTGGAGGGTGCTAAGCAAAGGTGCTACATAAACTGCATGCTTTTTATAAGCAGTGACGATTCTCCTGTCCAGCCCACTGCTGCTGCACTGTCCCTGTATGAAACTTACCCCTGGTTAAACCCTATGTCTCTTTTGCTGGCTCTAGGTCTCTTCTTCAGCCTCTTGAACCTGGTGCCATCCCTACTGGAGTCAATAGGGGTCCCGCAGGACAGCATGATCATAGCTCACCGCACTATGGGCTCAAGCAGTCATCCCGCCTCAGCCTCCTACGTAGCTAGGACTACAGACTCATACCACCATGCCCAGCTAATTTTTTTTTATTTTTAATTTTTATTTTTTACAGAGACAGGGTCTCACTATGTTGCTCAGGCTGGTCTGTAACTCCTGGGCTCAAATGATCCTCCTGCGTCAGCCTTCCAAAGTGCTGGGATTACAGGCAACAGCCACCATGGCTGGCCACATGAATTTTTTCATTTTCATGATACCATTCCCAAAGTCAAGAATATATGTCTTAGGACACGTGCAGTGGCTCACACCTGTAATCCCAGCACTTTGAGAGGCTGAGGCAGGTGGATCACCTGAGGGCAGGAGTTCAAGACCAGCCTGGCCAACATGGTGAAACCCTGTCTCTACTAAAAATATCAAAAAATTAGCCAGGTGTGGTGGCCCATGCTTGTAATTCCAGCTACTTGGGAGACTGAGGCAGGAGAATCGCTTGAACCCAGGAGGCGGAGGTTGCAGTGAGCCAAGATCGCACCATTGCACTCCAGCCTGGGCAACAAAAGTGAAACTCCATCTCAAAAAAAAAAAAAAAAAGAAAGAAAAGAAAAAAAGGAAAAAGAATATATGAATATATGTCTCAGGCCAGGTGCAGTGGATCACACCTGTACTCTCAGCACTTTGGGATGCTGAGGCAGGCGGATCACTTGAGGTCAGGAGTTTAAGAACAGCCTGGCCAACATGGTGAAGCCCCATCTGTACTAAAAATACAAAAAATTACGTCTCATTTGTGTTCAGCTACTTCTTTCTGCTATTACAAAACCTTCCAAAGATAAATTAACACTGGTATCAGAGCAATGCAGTCTTGAGCAAGACAAGTGTTTTCCATACAGATAATATTAAAAACTTCCCAATATTTACCATGAAGTATTTCTTAATTAATTTTAAAGTAATAAATTTTCTTTGGCCTTATCTAAAAATCCATGATCCTGTTTATCTTCCACTTAATATACCAATTCCCTTGCTTTGCATGAGTAGGTTGAAGTTTGAATAAGCAGCAGGAGGGAGAGCCTCAGCTTAGCCTGAGGTGAACAATGAGCACATACAGTGGATTGTGGGGCAGACCCACCAGAAGCCTATTTCCTGAAAATAGACCAAAAATCCTTATAGGACTAAACTCATCCTTAAGGAATAGAGCCAGGCACAGCAAGTCTGGTGCAGTTGCAAACCTTTAGTCTTCCAAAGGGAAAAGCAATTCTGTGTGAAGTCTGTTACTTGGATTTTATATCCAGGCCAGCAGTACACCCTCAGCCCCTTCTTCTCTCCAGGTCGACCACGGAATAAGACATTAAGCTAAAGAACTCAATAGGATTCTTAGGTCATATAGGATAAACTTCCTTCTCAACCCTTTTATCTTCAAATATTAATGCTAAGAGGGGAGCCTGGAGCTAGACTGCCCATCTTCCAATCTCAGCCTTACCACTTAACCAGGAGACCTTTGCCAAGTTATTTGCCAGGCAGCACTGTAAGCTCTTTCACCTATATTTAAAATTGTTAAATGTTTATTTTAGCTTAATTTCAGTCAGAAAGTAACTTCTTCTGAGCCTCAAAACTGAGAACTTGAGAACAATAAAACTGTTTACTTGAGGCCGGATGCGGTGGCTCACACCTGTAATCCCAGCACTTTGGAAGGCCGAGGTGGGCGAATCACAAAGTCAGGAGTACAAGGCCAGCCTGGCCAACATAGTGAAACCTCATCTCTACTAAAAATTCAAAAATTACACTTTGGGGGCCCGGTGCGGTGGCTCACGCCTGTAATTCCAGCACTTTGGGAGGCCGAGGCGGGTGGATCACCTGAGGTCGGGAGTTCGAGACCGGCCTGACCAATATGGAGAAACCCTGTCTTTACTAAAAATATAAAATTGGCCAGGCATGGTGGCACATGCCTATAATCCCAGCTACTAGGGAGGCTGAGGCAGGAGAATCGCTTGAACCTGGGAGGCAGAGGTTGCGGTGAGCCCAGATTGTGCCATTGCACTCCAGCCTGGGCAACAAGAGTGAATCTCCGTCTCAAAAAAAAAAAAAAAATACACTTTGGGAGGCAAGGCAGGTGGATCATCTGAGGTCAGGAGTTCGAGACCAGCCTGGCTAACATGGTGAAACCTCGTCTCTACTAAAATTACAAAAAATTAGCTGTGCATGGTGGCACGCATCTGTAATCCCAGCAACTTGGGAGACTGAGGCAGGAGAATCACTTGAACATGGGAGGCAGAGGTTGCAGTGAGCCAAGATTGCGCCATTGCACTCCAGCATGGGCAACAAGAGCAAAACTCCGTCTCAAAAATAAATAAATACAAAATACAAAAATTAGGCGGGCATGGTGGTGCATGCCTATAGTCCCAGCTACTCATCAGGAGGCTAAGGCAGGAGAATCGCTTGAACCTGGGAGGCGGAGGTTGTGGTAAGCTGAGATCACACCACTGTACTCCAGCTTGGGCAACAGAGCAAGACTCCGTCTCAAAAAAAAAAAAAAGTAGTTACTTCATAGGGTTATAATGAAGACTAAATGTTAATGTATGTGTACGCATACATGTGTGTCTGCAGCTATGTATATAGGTGCAAAAATGTACAAATACATTTATTTCTCAGTTCTGTCCCCTCGTGGGGCCCAGTAGCAATGAGAACATGTAACATCCAGATCTTAGCTTCTGAATCCCTTCTCCCTTAAAAATAACCACGATTTGGATTGGTTCTAGCTCAGCATTCCTTTTACAAAAAAAACCAAGACTCCTTGAAGAAATGCTTAGTTCTAAGACAGGAGCACAAAAAATACAAGATGAGCCTGGAACATCGCTTTGTGCCATGGCATAGGTCACAGAAGCCTATTTGAAGAGCCCCTCATTGGCCAAATCTGGGACCATTTGAATATCAAAATAAAAAATGAAGGCAAATAAATATATCCTGTTGAGTAAAGAACAAGACCACAGTGAGATGGATGGATAGATGGATAAATAGAGCACATGAGAGTGAGGGACAGGAGATGTGGGCGGGAGTAGCAAATGTAGTAAAATGGTAACAATTGGTGAATCTGGGTGAAAAGTATCCAAGAGCTCTTTGTACTATTCTTGCAACTTTTCTGTCTGAAATTAAGCCAAAATAAAACATTTAAAATTTTTAAATGTATGTAAAAGAGCTTACAGTGCTGCCTGGCACATAATAAGGAGTATATGTGTGTTTGCTGTTACTATATGGGTAACTTCCAACCAATGGTAGGATGGAAGCCTAGGTTAGGTGAGGATAAAGAAATTAAGGTAAGTGACATTTTCCTTAGATTGATCACAAGTCTCGGACTTGTAATAGTTTAGTGTCTAATGTAGGCTGGATCTTTTTATTTTGAAAGAATCTAAAAGCATATGACCTTAAAGTGGAAAGTGAAAAATAGCTTTTTATTTGAAAAGAATGGAAAGATTTTGTGGGTAGATACAAGCATACCATCTGGTTAACTCGAGAAATCCTAAGAACTTAGATTTTTGTTTTTCTTTTTTTTTTTTTTTGAGACGGAGTTTCACTCTTGTCTCCCATGCTGGAGTGCAATGGGGTGATCTCGGCTCACTGCAACCTCCACCTCCTGGGTTCAAGCGATTCTTATGCCTCAGCCTCCCGAGTAGCTGGGATTGTAGCTGTGCACCACCATGCCCTGCTAATTTTTGCATTTTTAGTAAAGGCAGGGTTTTACCATGTTGGCCAGGCTGGTCTGGAACTCCTGACCTCAAGTGATCTGCCTGTCTCAGCCTTCCAAAGTGCTAGGATTACAAGTGTGAGCCACTATGCCCGGCCAAGAGCTTATATTTCATATTTTTATCAGCCGTGTATGATTTAAGATAAACTTCCATAACCTAAAAATACACAACTGTATTTATTCTGCAGTTCATAAGTTATTTGGAAATGACACTCAACTTAAAATCCCACTTATCTTATCTGAGAATCAGACTCCACTGTGGTTTATATTTCTCAAGTTCAAATGTTCAATGACATATAAGACAAATTCATCACATAAGAAATAGGCAAGGTTGGCATAGTAGTAGTATCTCTAAAATTAAATACACTTTAGTTCTTTAAAAATGTGATCACAATGATTCTCAACCAGGGACAGTTTTTACTCTTGGGATTTTTTTTTTTTTTTTTTTTTTTTTTTTGAGATGGAATCACCGTTTTAGCCAGGATGGTCTTGATTTCCTGACCTCAAGATCCGCCCACCTCGGCCTCCCAAAGTGCTGGGATTATAGATGTGAGCCGCCGCGCCCAGCCTACCCTTGGGCTATTTCAAAATGCCTGGAGACAGTGTCACAACTGGGGAGGGTGGGCAAGTGGGGAGGAGAGGTTACTGGCATCTAGTGGTAGGAACCAGGAATACTACTAAATATACTACAATGCTCAGGACAGCTGCCTACATCAAAGAACGCTAAATGAGCATATCTTCTAAAATTTCAAGCAGTGAAAGTACTACTAGGGATGGAATAATGCTTTTAGGCCTGTCTTTATACAGAGTATTACCATTTGGCCTAGTGCCTGATACATAATACCTATTTAATGTTTACTCATTGAATTAATGAATGTTGAATTAATGCTACTCTTAGGCTGGGCACAGTGGCTCACGCCTGTAATCCCAACACTTTGGGAGGCCAAGGCAGGAGGATCACTTGAGGCCAAGAGTTTGAGACCAGCCTTGCCAACATGGTGAAATCCTGTCTCTACTAAAAAATACAAAAATTAGCTGGGCATGGTGGCACCAGACTGTATCCCAGTTACTCAGGAGGCTAAGGCAGGATAATCGCTTGAACCCGGGAGGTGGAGGTTGCAGTGAGCCGAGATTGCGCCACTGCACTCCACCCTGGGCAACAAAGGGAGATTCTGTCTCAAAAAAAAAAAAAAAAAAAGAATTAATGCTATGAGTATTTTTAATTAATTCTATGAGTATTTTTATTTTGTGTTTTTCCATTCATTTATATGTACCCTAAAACCGTCCCAGAACCTGCTACCTGCTACCTTTGTCTCAAAATATGGCAAGGGAAGAACCTAGAGATAGATTTTTATATAAGAAAACATAGGGCGGAGTAGCTGGGATTACAGGCATGCACTACCACACCTGGCCTATTATATCTGTTTTCTTTTTTTTTTTTTTTTGAGACGGAGTCTCGCTCTTGTTGCCCAGGCTGGAGTGCAGTGGCACAATCTCGGCTCACTGTAAGCTCTGCCTGCTGGGTTCACACCATTCTCCTGCCTCAGCCTCCCAAGTAACTGGGACCACAGGCGCCCGCCACCACGCCCAGCTAAGTTATGTATTTTTAGTAAAAACAGGGTTTCATCATATTGGTCAGGCTGGTCTCGAACTCCTGACCTCAGGTGATCTGGAGACAGTGTCACAACTGGGGAGGGTTCCTTCCAAAATGCTGGAATTACAGGCAGGAGCCACTGCGTCCAGCCTCTATTTTCCTTTCTTTTCTTTTTTTTTTTTTTTGAGACAGAGTCTGCTCTGTCGCCCAGGCTGGAGTGCAGTGGCATAATCTTGGCTCACTGCAACCTTGCCTCCTGGGTTCAAGCAATTCTCATGCCTCAGCTTCCCAGAGTAGCTGGGATTACAGGCATGCACCACTACACCCGGCCTATTATATCTATTTTCTTTTTCTTTTTTTTCGAGACTGAGTCTCACTCTGTTGTTGGCCAGGCTGGAGTGCAGTGGTGCGATCTTGGGTCACTGCAACCTCCACCTCCCTGGCTTAAGTGATCCTCCTGCCTCATCCTCCCAAGTAGCTAGGATTACAGGCATGAGCCACCACGCTCATGCCTCATGTATTTTTAGTAGAGATGGGGTTTCACTATGTTTGCTAGGCTGGTCTTGAACTCCTGACCTATTATATCTATTTTCAATCAACTTGGTCCTAATTTTTATTAGCTGTTTTAAGAGATTAATAGTCACACACAGTAAAAAGTTAGCCAGTCTAGAAAGGCATAATGAGATGCCACAGACCCCTCTTCATTCCTTCCATACTCCTCGCCCTAGTGCTGCTTGGGGGCAAGTCATTTTATTTTTGTTTGCAGGTAGTCACTTTATAACTCTGAGTAATATTTCTATGTTAATTTGTTTTGGTTTGTTTTGGAGACAAGGTCTCTAACTCTTCACTCTGTCACAGTATGTGATCAAGGCTCACTGAAGCTTCACACTCCTGGGCTCAAGAGAGCTTCCCACCTCAGCCTTCCCCATAGCCAGAACTACAGATGCGTGCCGCCACACCTGGCTAATTACAATTTTTTTTTTTCAACGGAATCTTACTATGTTGCCCAGGCTGGTTTCAAACTCCTGGCCTTGAGTCATCCTCCCGGGTCAGCCTCCCAAAGCACTAGGATTATAAATGTGAGCCACCACACCCAGCCTCCTATGTTAATATTTCTCCAGGCATCAATTTTAGACCTGTATTTACTCCTACCATTGGAAGGTAAGGATTTAACCACCTAGGCCACCCTCTGTCCTCCCCAATTTATTTTATTTTATTTTATTTTTATTTATTTATTTTTGAGATGGAGTCTGGCACTGTCGCCCAGGCTGGAATGCAATGGCGGGATCTCGGCTCACTGCAACCTCCACCTCCTGGGTTCAAGTGATTCTCCTGCCTCAGCCTCCCAAGTAGCTGGGATTACAGGTGCCCACCACCGTACCTGGCTAAATTTTTGTATTTTTAGTAGAGATGGGGTTTCACTACATTTGCTAGGCTGGTCTTGAACTCCTGACCTCGTGATCCACCCACCTCTGTCTCCCAAAGTGCTGGGATTACAGGCATGAGCCACCATGCCTGGCCTCCCCATTTTTAATAGTTATGTTATCCTTGGGTATAATACTGAAAATTTTTATGACTTAAGATACTTAAACGCCTGCTTCTTGCTCATCAACTTATAGCAGCTCTTGTCTACCCAGTATGTAAGATAAAGCCATGATCACTCCCTCCTTTCATTCTCTCCTCTCAGCTTCACTTTTGCTTTCTGTCTTTTCGTTTTATAACATCAAGGTTAATGACAGCTACACCCTGTTCTGTAACTGTAAATAAATAGCCAGTGTTTTGTCTATAACTGATTCTAAACTTTGAACAGCAGTAAGCAGCATTTGCTTTATTATCATTATGTAAATATTACTCAGTGCAGACACAGAAGGCACACCAGGACATTTCCTCCTTCATGGTCCACTTTCTGACACTTCTGTCACCTAAAAGAGAATATATCTTTCCTTAAATCCTATCAATATTAATAAAAAATGAATCCAGGAGGCTGGGTGCATTGACTCACACCTGTAATTCCAGCACTTTGGGAGGCCGAGGCAGGCAGATCACCTGAGGTCAGGAGTTCGAGACCAGCCTGACCAACATGGAGACACCCCATCTCTACTAAAAATACAAAATTAGCTGGGCGTGGTGGTGCACGCCTATAATCTCAGCTACTCGGGAGGCTGAGGCCGGAGAATCACTTGAACCCAGGACATGGAGGTTGCGGTGAGCCGAGATCGTGCCATTGCACTACAGGCTGGGCAACAAGAGTGAAACTCCGTCTCAAAAAAAAATGAACCCAGGGTTGGGTGTGGTGGCTCACGCCTATAATCTCAGCACTTTGGGAGGCCAGGGCAGGCGGATCACCTGAGGTCAGGAGTTTGAGACCAGCCTGGCCAACATGGTGAAACCCTGTCTCTACCAAAAATAAAAAAATTAGCTGGGTGTGGTAGTGCACACCTGCAGTCCCAGCTACTCGGGAGGCTGAGGCACAAGAATCACATGAACCCAGAAGGCAGAGGGTGCAGTGAGCCGAGATTGCGCCACTGCACTCCAGCCTGGGCGAGAGTGAACCTCTGTTTCAAAAAAAGAAAAACAAAAACAAAAACAAAAATGTGAAGCCAGATCTTAGTTTGCTTCATATCTGGACTGTGGCATTCTTGTGAATTTTTTGGTTTTTCCTATAAATGTTAATCGCCTTTCCTTTCCCTGCTGAAAAGAAGAAATATGTGCCTCCTTTATCCATCTGCAACATGAAATCCATTTCATTCTCATTCTTGATGACATGCTCCTTGGAGTCTACTGACAATCTATGCACACAGATTGCTTTCCAGCTCTGCCACATCTTGACATTCTTCTTCACTGCATTCTTGGTTAGTTGCCATGTTTCTTGAATCCCATGTCTTCATCTTTCCTGATTTTTGCCTGAATACATCAATATGTTTTTACAAGGATTTCTTGTTTTCTATTTTAGAATATGTCCTTGATTCTCTTTTCTGAAAAAAAATTATGTGATCTCCACCCATGTGAATTTCTTCTACTTTTAATGTTCTCCCCTTGTGAACTTATCTTCCAACTTCCTTCCTAGATTTCTTAGAAGAGAAGCACCAGTATTCTCCCTTAAAGGGCAGGCGTAGCTGGGCACGGCACGGTGGCTCACTCCTGTGATCCTAGCACTTTGGGAGGCCAAGGCAATCGGATCACTTGAGGTCAGGAGTTTGAGACCAGCCTGGCCAACATGGTAAAACCCCATCTGTACTAAAAATACAAGAACTAGCCAAGCGTGGCAGTGCATGCCTGTAGTCCCAGCCACTGAGGAGGCTGGATGATCGCTTGAACTGGGAGACAGAAGTTGCAGTGAGCTGAGATTGCACCACTGCACACCAGCCTGGGCAACAGAGTGAACCACCATGCCCGGACCCTGGTAATGTTTTAACCATCTACATAGGAAGTTAGCCTCCAAGGTATTAGGCAAAAATCTATTTAGAAACTGAGACACGGCCAAGCATAGTGGCTCACACCTATAATCCCAGCACTTTGGGAGGCTGAGGCGGGCGGATCACGAGGTCAGGAGATCGAGACCATCCTGGCTAACGTGGTGAAACCCTGTCTCTACTAAAAAAATTTTAAAATTAGCCAGGCACTGTGGCGGGTGCCTGTGGTCCCAGCTACTCAGGAGGCTAAGGCAGGCGAATGGCATGAACCCAGGAGGCGGAACTTGCAGTGAGCCAAGATCACTGCCACTGCAATCCAGGCTGGGAGACAGAGCGAGACCCCATCTCAGCAGCAACAACAACAACAACAAAAAGATAAAACAGAGGGTAAAAAAGATTTAAGGAAAGAAAGAAGTTGAGTCGCTGGAGTAGAAACTCAGTTCCACAAGGGAGGTTAAGCCAGATGCTGAGAAACTTTGAACAAAGGTCAAGTCAGGATAAGCAGCAAAGCCAGAAGGCTCCTGAATTAGAGCTCTGCATACTTTATCAGCCTGGGGCCAAGGTTGGGATCAGAGTGAAGGGCAGGCCAGGATCACTGGAGGGCGATTAGAATAACCTCAATTAGAACATGAGGCCTAGGTAGAACATTTCACTATATATATAATTTTTCTCTGAAATCTTATTGATTATATCAGCTTGAGTTTGGTGCAAGAAACAGAAACCACTGGAAGTATTTTAAGCATGATGGAATTTATTGTAGAGATTTATGTACTTAGAAAATCTTTGAAAGGGCCAAAGGAATGGATTCCAGGCAGGGTCTTTAGGAGTGAAACCTAGAACAAAACTGAACTGGGCCGGGCATGGTGGCTCACGCCTATAATCCCAGCACTTTGGGAGGCCGAGGCAGGTGGATCACCTAAGGTCAGGAGTTTGAGACCAGCCTGGCCAACATGGTGAAACCTTATCTCTACTAAAAATACAAAAAATTAGCTGGGCACGGTGGCGGGCACCTGTAATCCCAGCCACTCGGGAGGCTGAGGCAGAGAATTGCTTGAACGCAGGAGGTGGAGGTTGTAGTGAGCCGAGATCGCGCCACTGCCCTCCAGCCTGAGCGACAGAGAGAGACTCCATCTCAAAAACAAAAAAAAAAAGAAAAGAAAAAAAGAACAATACTGAACTGACTCATCACGGGAGCTGCCTCTGAGGCCACTACTTTGAGTGAGTTCAAGACCACAATAGCATGGATGCATTCCAGGGTTCAGTCCTGTTGCCACAGCAACTGCACCTCAACACTTAGGAAGCTGGAAAAGGAACATTAAAGGAGGTGCTATAAAAAACAAAACCTCACATTTCCACGACCTCACCTGCAGTGGAAAAATAAGCAAAGGAACAGGAAAATGGCTTCCACCTCACTTATGTCTTCCAAATCGCAATCAAATATGTCTAATTGGTGGAAGCAATTCACATCCCAAACTGTACCTGCAAAGGAGCCAGAACTATGGATTTTGTTCTTCTACTTCTACAGTACAGGAAGCTATCCTGGAGGAGGGTAGAATGCAGGTTGAGGGAACCAATTAGTATTATCCACTAAAATAACATACAAATTTAAAGTGCAAAAAGATACACTGAGTGGGAATAGGAAAGACCACCGAAGGTATCAGCTAGAGGCCGGATGCTGTGCAGAGCTGTTGAATTCAAAATCAAACATTTTTCTATGACATTTATAATCACTGTGGTCTCGAGTTGCTTTTAACAGTCAGTACTGGCCGGGCGCGGTGGCTCAAGCCTGTAATCCCAGCACTTTGGGAGGCCGAGACGGGCGGATCACGATGTCAGGAGATGGAGACCATCCTGGCTAACCCGGTGAAACCCCGTCTCTACTAAAAAATACAAAAAAACTAGCCGGGCGAGGTAGCGGGCGCCTGTAGTCCCAGCTACTGGGGAGGCTGAGGCAGGAGAATGGCGTTAACCCAGGAGGCGGAGCTTGCAGTGAGCCAAGATCCGGCCACTGCACTCCAGCCCGGGCGACAGAGCAAGACTCCGTCTCAAAAAAAAAAAAAAAAAGAAAACAGTCAGTACCAGACTGTGCCCCGGTGGCTCATGCCTGTAATCCCAGCACTTTGGGAGGCCAAAGCAGGCGGATCACTTGAGGTCACAAATTTGAGACCAGCCTGGCCAAGATGGTGAAACCCCATCTCTATTAAAAATACAAAAATTAGCTGGGTGTAGGGGCACATACCTGTAGTCCCAACTACTCAGGAGTCTGAGGCAGAAGAATCACTTGAACCTGGGAGGCAGAGGTTGCAGTGAGCCGAGATTGTGCCACTGCACTACAGCCTGGGTGACAGAGTGAGACTCCATCTCAAAAAAAAAAAAAAAAAAAAAAAAGAATGAAGAACTTCATACACTGATATGGAAAGATGTAGAAACATTGAGCAAAAGAAGCAACGTGCAGATAACTATGTATGGTATACTTCCAATTGTGTAAAAATAAATACAGGATGCTGGGTGTGGTGGCTCATGCCTGTAATCCCAGCACTTTGGGAGGCCGAGGTGGGTGGATCACTTGAGGTCAGGAGTTTGAGACCAACCTGGCCAACATGGTGAGATCCCATCATTACTAAGAATACAAAAAATTAGCCGGGCGTTGTGGCGGACACCTGTAATCCCAGCTACTTGGGAGGCTGAGACAGGAGAATTGCTTGGACCTGGGAGGTGGGGGTTGCAGTGGGCCGAGATCACACCACTGCACTCCAGCCTGGATGACAGAGCTGTACACACACACACATACACACACACACACACACACACACACAGACACACACACACACACAGTAGTTGGGCTCTCTCTTTGCCTCTCAGTTCATTCTAGAGGACCTCAACCAACCAAAGGGAGGCTTTAAGGTGTGTGTGTGTGTGTGTGTGTGTGCTGTGTGTGTGTGAACTTTTTATTTTGAAATAATTTTAGGCTTACTCTAAAGTTGCAAAAATAATACAAAGAGTTCTTGAATACATATCACCCAGTTTCCCTGGTATTAGCATATTACATAACTACAGTGCATTTATCAAAATCAGGAAATTAACATCTGTACAATACTATTAACTAAGTGATGTTCTTTTCAGTATGTCATATCAGGGAGTATATGATGTCAATATGTAAAGTTTACTAACTAGTGTACAGAACTTTACATGTACAGTCCTTTTCTTCTTTAGTCTTATAGCACACTGTCAAAATACTATTTTCCAAAGTTACTTAGGTTAAACCTTTGTGTGGACGAATGAATTACATCCTTGGGCTTAACTCAGGTAAAAGAACTAGGTTCTTTTAACTCTGCTGTAAAAGAAGTTCCTATAGAATCTTTATTTTTTTTATTTTTTTATTTTTTTATTTTTGAAATAGAGTCTCTACTGCCCAGGTTGGAGTCCAGTGGCACGATCTTGGTTCACTGCAAGCTCTGCCTCCTGAGTTCACACCATTCTCCTGCCTCAGCCTCCCCAGTAGCTGGGACTACAGGCGCCCGCCACCACGCCCGGCTAATTTAAAAAAATTTTTTAGTAGAGACAGGGTTTCACTGTGTTAGCCAGGATGGTTGCGATCTCCTGACCTCATGATCCGCCCACCTTGGCCTCCCAAAGTGCTGGTATTATAGGCGTGAGCCACCGCGCCAGCCTAAAAATCTTTAAAGAGAATATACTTTGTCCAAAAACACAACTTGGTGGGGCATGATGGCTTGGGCCTGTAATCCTTTGGGAAGCCGAAATGAGAGTATCGCTTGAGGCCAGGAGTTTGAAACCAGCCTAGGCAACATAGCAAGACCCCATTTCTCATTTTAAAATAAAATAAAATAAAACCATACTTTAATAACAATTTTTAAAAATTTCAATGAGGATATGAAATAAACCTAAAATGGAATATAAATTATAACAAGTGGACCTAACTGTAACATAGGCCAGGTGCAGTGGCTCATGCCTATAAACCCAGCACTTTGGGAAGTTGAGGTAGGTGAACTGCTTGAGCCCAAGAATCTGAGATCAGTGGGGGCAACATAGTCAGATTCCACCTCTACAGTTTTTTTTTTCTTTTCCTGAGTGGGAGTTTTGCTTGTTGCCAGGCTGGAGTATAATGGCGCGATCTCGGCTCACTGCAACCTCCGCCTCCTGGGTTCAAGCGATTCTCCTGGCTCAGCCTCCTGAGTAGCTGGGATTACAGGCGCCCACCACCGCACCCAGCTGATTTTTGTAGTTTTAGTAGAGACAGGGCTTCCCCATGTTGACCAGGATGGTCTTGATCTCCTGACCTCGTTATTTGTCAGCCTCGGCCTCCCAAAGTGCTGGGATTATAGGCATGAGCTGCCGTGCCCAGCATAAAGTTTATTTTTTAAACAGTTCAGAATTCTTTGCCAACATTTAAAAAATTTGGAGATTTTACATTTAAAAAATCCAATTGACAGCTTTGCTTAAAAGAATCAGATCGATTTATACTGGACCTGCCTTTGCATATGGTAACAACTGCAACTCAGTAGACCTGTTGTGTGACAAGGAAGTTCCCTTAGAGGCCTTTAGGGATTCTGCAATTGAGAGCTACTGTTCTGCTGTTAGAGAGGTACCGGGAAAAGACAGAACTAGAACCTGGGTCCTCAGACCTAAGCCTTCCTCTTACTACACCATTCCCTCTGAACATTAATAACAAATTAATAAAATTACACCTCTGAGGGGAAGTTCAGTGTAGTGGCTACAAGTCACACTATGAGGTCAGATAGGAGTTCAACGTTCAAACCCTGACTCCTCCACTTACTAATGTCTGATTTTCCTTGTCCTTTTAACCCCTTGTTTAACTTCCTTAACCCCTTAGGACTTCAGGGGCATCAAGCATAAAACAGTAAGTACTTTAGGGTAATTGTAAAGTGTGTCTGAGACAATGTTCCTCCTTTAGTCTTCTCAAACTCTGTGCTGTGGCAGGGTGCAGTGGCTCACGCCTGCACTTTGGGAGGCCAAAGTGGACAGATCACTTGAGGTCAGGAGTTCAAGACCAGCCTGGCCAATGATGAAACCCCATCTCTATTATTTAAAAAATAAATAGGCCGGGTGTGGTGGCTTATACCTGTAATTCCAGCACTTTGGGAGACTGAGGTGGGCAAATCACCTGAGGTCAGGAGTTCAAGACCAGCCTGTCCAACATGATGAAACCCTGTCTCCACTAAAAATACAAAAATTAGCTGGGTACAGTGGTGGGTGCCTGTAATTCCAGCTATGTGAGAGGCTGGGGCAGGAGAATCGCTTGAACCCGGGAGGCGGAGGTTGCAGTGAGCCGAGATTGCGCCATTGCACTCCAGCCTGGGCAACAGAGTGAGACCCTGTCTCAAAAATAAAATAAAAATAAAAAGCAGGCTGGGCCTGGTGGCTCACTCCTGTAATCTTAGTACTTTGGGAGGCCGAGGCGGGCAGATTGCCTGAGTTCCAGAGTTCGAGAACACCCTGGGCAACACAGTGACACCCCATCTCTACTAAAATACAAAAAAATTAGCCAGGCGTGGTGGTGTGTGCCTGTAGTCCCAGCTACTCGGGAGGCTGAGGCTGGAGAATTTCTTGAACCCGGAAAGCATAGGTTACAGTGAGCTGAGATCTTGCACTGCACTCCAGAGCAGACTCCATCTCCAAAACAATAAATCAATAAATAATAAAATAAAAATAAAATATCACATGAAAATACAATTTACCTGGATTATGGAATATTTTTACAGCCCTTTAAAGTTTGCACCTGAGGTGAGTACCTTACTCATCCCTCTCTAGTCCTGGCCCTACTTGCTGCCTTTAAATTTATTATTTGCACAGCAAGAGCGAGTTCTTTGAAGGCAAATTGGATGATGTCACTCTATTATTAAGTGGCTTTCCTTTGCACCTAATATAAAGTCGAAAATTCCTAGTGGCCCACACCTCTCAGTTCCAACATGAGCTGGCTCCTGCCCTCCTCCTGAACCTCATCTTGTGCCATTCTTCCCATTGCCTACGGCAACTCCAGTTACACCAGCTGGAATAAGCCAAACAAACGCCCCAGGAGTTTCATAGAGAATATTCACTGCCTAGGACAGTCTGTTTTCCAAGATATCCCCAAATGCTTTCCTCTTCAACTGGTATTTCCTTTTTTTTTTTTTTGGAAACAGAGTCTTGCTCTGTTGCCCAGGCTGGAGTGGCATGATCTCGGCTTGCTGCAACCTCCACCTCCCAGGTTCAAGCCATTCTCCTGCCTCAGCCTCCCAAGTAGCTGAGATTACTGGCACCTGCCACCACACCCGGCTAATTTTTAATGGTAGAGATGGTGTTTTGCCATGTTGGCCAGCCTGGTCTCGAGCTCCTGACCTCAAATGATCTGCTGGCCTTGGCCTCCCAAAGTGCTGGGATTATAGGCGTGAGCACCTGGCCTCAACTGGTTTTTCCTTTTTTTTTTTTTTTGAGACGGAGTCTCGCTCTGTCGCCTAGGCTGGAGTGCAGTGGCCGGATATCAGCTCACTGCAAGCTCCGCCTCCTGGGTTCACGTCATTCTCCTGCCTCAGCCTCCTGAATAGCTGGGACTACAGGCGCCCACCACCATGCCCGGCTAATTTTTTGTATTTTTAGTAGAGACGGGGTTTCACCATGTTAGCCAGGCTGGTCTCGATCTCCTGACCTTGTGATCCGCCTGCCTCATGCTCCCAAAGTGCTGGGATTACAGGTGTGAGCCACCATGCCCGGCCGGTATTTCCTTTTCCAGTTTTAGATGTTGGCATGACTTCCACTTATGTTGAAAAGCCTGGCGTGACTCTCTGTTCTAAGGCAGTGTCCCTGTCTGTGAAAAGTGCACTTTTTCACAGCACTATAAGTTTTTCCTCATACAGTTGTCACATCTGCAATCACATGTTCATTTTTTCTGATGATTTGATTAACAACTGTCTGCTCACTTGATTGTAAACCCCAGGAGGATTTACTTCTTTGTTTTATTTTTCTTGTCACCTTTGCTCTATTCCCAGTGTCTACTATATAGTAGGTGCTTAATAAATACATAACTGGGCCAGGCGCGGTGGCTCAAGCCTGTAATCCCAGCACTTTGGGAGGCCGAGACGGGCGGATCACGAGGTCAGGAGATTGAGACCATCCTGGCTAACACAGTGAAACCCCGTCTCTACTAAGAAAAATACAAAAAACTAGCCGGGCGAGGTGGCAGGCGCCTGTAGTCCCAGCTACTCAGGAGGCTGAGGCAGGGGAATGGCGTAAACCCGGGAGGCGGAGCTTGCAGTGAGCTGAGATCTGGCCACTGCACTCCAGCCTGGGCGGCAGAGCGAGATTCCGTCTCAAAAAATAAATAAATAAATACATAACTGGCTAGGGGTAGTGGCTCATGCCTTACATCCTAGCACTTTGGGAGGCTGAGGCAGGAGGATCACTTGAAGCCAGGAGTTTGAGACCAGTCTGGGCAGCAAAGCAAGACCCTGTCTCTACCAAAAAAATAATAATAATAATAAAATAAAGTAAATATATAACACAGAGACTGGGTCATAAAAAAATTCTCCATAAATGTTTGCAAAAGTGTGATTAGAAAGGTAAATGAGGTAGCATATGCAAGCAAGGAGGAAAGCGAATGAACTTTCCAAACATTTTATTGAACTTCCAATTAGTTACCACTGGTTTTTGTTTGTTTAGTCCATTACTTTGTCTTTAATCTCAGGCTGCAGTCCTGTGTTTACCCTCATCATAACTACAGTTTCTGATTCTGATTAAGGTGTCTATTTTTAATCCAAAGTGGCCCGGTGACTTTTCTTCTGATTGCCTGAAAGCATCAAAGTTAAGTGAATCAGCCGGGTGCAGTGGCTCATGCTTGTAATCCCAGCATTTTGGGAGACCAAGGCAGATGGATCACTTAAGGTAGGGAGTTTAAGATAAGCCTGGCCAACATGGTGAAACCCCATCTCTACTAAAAATACAAAAATTAGCTGGGCATGGTGGTGGGCGCCTGTAGTTCCAGCTACTTGAGAGGCTGAGGCAGGAGAATTGCTTGAACCCGGAAAGTGGAGGTTGCAGTGAGCAGAGATCGTGCCATCGCACTCCAGCCTGGGTGACAGATCGAGACTACATCTCAAAAAAAAAAAAAAAAAAAAAAAAAGGTAAGTGAATCAGGTATCCAAGTCTTTCAACTAAACACCATGTTGAAGCTTTTCTCCACAAATAATGGCTGCTCACACCAAAAAGGCACTAGACTTTTTCTTATAATTCTTCTATGTGAAATTAAGAAAGTGGAAGACATTCAACATACTTTACTTTCTATGAATGTGGTTTGGCCAGGCAGGAAGAACTAAGCCCATGAAAGAATGGTGGGGTCCCTTGTTTTTGCTTCCTGTCTTCCAGCTCTTTGCTTCTCAAAGTATGGTCTGGGCATCAGCAACATGAGCCTCAGAGCTGGGAGTCTGTCAAAGGCAGAATATGAGGATCCCACTCCCAGAATATATATTTTTGCAATATCCTAGCACTTGAAAAATTTAAGAGCATGTGTTCTTATAAAAACAAGTACTCACTGAAGAATGGAAAAAGACTGTAGTCCAGGCGTTTCTAAACCTGACTAGTATGAAAACTTCATGAGGTGCTTGTGTAAAAATAAAAATTCCTGTGTTACCCCTCCCAGGAAATTGTAATTTTATAGGTCTAGGGTGGGGCTCGAAAATGACTCTGAAGCTTCCAACACCTAAAATGACATTTGAAAACTTTTGTGTGTGTATGAACCCCCATCACTATTTTTTTATTAAATAAAAAAAAAAAAACTAAATACACAAAATTAGGGGCCACTCTGACCCTGAACAGGAGGACACACAATAAATTTACAGTATAATTTAAACATTACTTATTTTTTATCATCAAAAATTATAAAAACCTGACAAGAACAGAAAATGTATGTCATTGTAGGAGGCAAAAGATGTTATTCAAAGCAGAAAGAAACTAGTTAAGCATAAAGAAGTGACTCTAATCTCCTAGAAAGTAGAGACCATGTCTTAGTTAACTTTGTATCCTAGCACTGTGCCAGGCACTTGGTATTCAAAAGTTGTTTGTTCACTGAAGGATAATGGTTCACTCTTACACAGTGTCTGTGTGCCAGGTTAAACCACTTAATTCCTTTAATCTTACAGTAGCTTTAAGAGTTTGATATCCCATCCTGGCTAACACAGTGAAACCCCGTCTCTACTAAAAAATACAAAAAATAAGCCAGGCGTGGTGGCAGGCACCTGTAGTCCCAGCTCCTCGGGAGGCTGAGGCAGGAGAATGGTGTGAACCCAGGAGGCGGAGCTTGAGGTGAGCTGAGATCGTGCCACAGCACTCCAGCCTGAGCGACAGAGCAAGACTCCGTCTCAAAAGAAAAAACAAAAAGTTTGATATCATTGGTCTCTTTTACAGATGAGGAAACAGAGGCACATAATGGTTCAGATTATAATAATGGCATCCAGGCTAAAGTAGCTCCATCTTGGATGCTAATCCGCCATGTTGACTTCTGATTAACCCCTAGTTCTGGAAACTGTAGATTTTGTCCAGTTATACAATTTAGCCCAGGAGGCAACAGAGTTAGGAAGCTTTAGCAGCTTCCTCATTGTCATTAGAAAGTGACAAAACTGTACTGGAAAATAATTCTTTTGAGGGAGTAGGAGAGAGATTGTAAGTGTTTGATTTTATGTTTTCATTCTGGTATATTTTAAATATATCATGATTTTATTATTTCAAACACACAGAAAAGTTGAGAAACTTTTTGTAGTAAAAATCTGTATACACACCTCTTAGATCCCACCATTAACATTTTACTATATTTGCTTTATTGTTATCTATCCATTTCTATCCATCCCTCTATCCATCATCAGTCTCTGTTTTTTAATGCATTTCAAAGTAAATTGCACACATCAGTTCATTCTTTTTTTCTTCTTCTTCTTCTTTTTTTGAGACAAAGTCTCACTCTGTTGCCCAGGCTGGAGTGCAGTGGCACTATCTCAGTTCACTGCAACTCCGCCTCCCAGGTTCAAGCAATTCTTCTGCCTCAGCCTCCTGAGTAGCTGGGATTACAGGCGCGCAGCACCATGCCTGGCTAATTTTTGTATTTTTAGTAGAGATGGGGTTTCACCATATTGGCCAGGCTGGTCTCAAACTCCTGATCTCATGATCTGCCTGTCACAGGCTCCCAAACTGCTGGGATTACAGGCGTGAGCCACCGTGCCTGGCGCAGTACATCCTTCAGAATGCTGCATCATGCCTGTGAGATAATTCACTTGACTACTAATCTTTACATTATTTCATATACCTTCCATAAAGGGGGCAAGAAAACCATGAAGAGAACCAGAAATAAGAAAATATGGTCAGGTGCCATGACTGACGCCTGTAATCCCAGCACTTTGGGGGGCCATGCAGAGGCAAGTTGATCACCCTGAGGTCAGGACCAGCCTGGCCAACATGGTGAAACCTCGTCTCTACTAAAAATACAAAAATTAGCAGGCATGGTGGTGCACGCCTGTAATTCCAGCTACTCACGAGGCTGAGGTGGGAGAATTGCTTGACCCCAGGGTGTTGAGGTTGTGGTGAGCCAAGATCATGCCACTGTACTCCAGCCTGAGCAACAAAGTGAGACTACGGCTTTAAAAAAAAAAAAAAAAAAAAAAAGTCTGGGCGTGGTGGCTTACGCCTGTAATCCCAGCACTTTGGAAGGCTGAGGCTGGTGAATCACTTGAGGTCAGAGGTTCAAGATCAGCCTGGCCAACATGGTGAAACCTCCCCTCTACTAAAAATACAAAAAGTAGGCCGGGTGCAGTGGCTCACACCTGTAATCATAGCACTTTGGGAGGCTGAGGCAGGCGGATCATGAGGTCAAGAGATGGAGACTATTCAGGCCTACATGGTGAAACCCATCTCTACTAAAGATACAAAAATTAGCTGGGTGTTGTGGTGTGCGCCTGTAGCCTTAGCTACCCAGGAGGCTGAGGCAGGAGAATGGCTTGAACCCAAAGGGGGAGGTTGCAGTGAGCCAAGATTGTGCCACTGCACTCCAGCCTGGTGACAGCGTGAGACTCCGTCTCACAAATAAATAAATAAATAATAAAAATTAGCCAAGCGTGGTGGTGGGTGCCTGTAATCCCAGGTATACTCAGGAGGTTAAGGCAAGATAATCTCTTGAACCCAGGAGATGGAAGCTGCAGTGAGCTGAGATCGTGCCATTGCATTGCAGCCTGGGTGACAGAGTGAAACTCTGTCTCAAAAAAAAATTAAAAATAAATAAATTAATTAATTAATTAAAGAAATGAGAAAATACGGTAAAAACATGTAAAAGAAGGAAGAGCAAGAAACACTGGCATATTTAAAGATGATTAACTTCAATTTCTGAAGTTCAAAAAACCTTACACAAATCTAGTAAATTTATGCAAATTACTACAGAGGGTAATTTTTAAAAACAGTACCTTTTAGATCTATCTTAACTTCATGAAGTCTGATTTTTGGCACTAGATGTAATTTTGGAACTAGCATGTTATTGTTCCCCTGGCAGCATTTCCCTCCTATAAATCATCATATTCACATCCCACACGTACATATCCTGTGACAGCCCTAGCTTTGGCCTCTTTCCAGGACACCAGGATACCACTAATGTGAAACAAAACCGTATCTGGAAAAATCTGGAGAACTCTATTTCCTTTCCAGTGATGAGAAACAAATATGTACTGTGCACCTGTTTTCTCCTGTGGGTGAATATTTTAAAATATTTTTTAAAAATATTAGGGTAAGGGCTGGGCGTGGTGGCTATTGTCTGTAATCCCAACACTTTGGGATGCCAAGGCAAGAGGATCACGGGGTCAGGAGATCGAGACCATCCTGGCCAACACGGTGAAACTCCATCTCTACTAAAAAATACAAAAATTAGCGGGGCGTGGTGGCATGCACCTGTAGTCCCAGCTACGCGGAAGGCTGAGGCAGGGGAATCGCTTGAACCCTGGAGGCAGAGGTTGCAGTGAGCCGAGATCATACCACCGCACTTCAGCCTGGTGACAGAGCAAGGCTCCATAGGAAAAAATAAAAAATAAAAAATAAAAAAGACTGGGCATGGTGACTCATGCTTGTAATCCCAGCACTTTGGGAGGCTGAGGTGGGCGCATAATGTGGTCAGGAGTTCGAGACCAGCCTGGTCAACACAGTGAAACCCTGTCTCTACTAAAAATACAAAAATTAGCTAGGTGTGGTGGCAGGCGCCTGTAATGCCAGCTACTCGGGTGGCTGAAGCAGGAGAATCGCTTGAACTCGGGAGGTGGAGGTTGCAGTGAGCCCAAATTGTGCCACTGCATTCCAGCCTGGGCAACAGAGCTAGACTCCATCTCAAAAAAAAAAAAAAAAAGGGGGGGGGGGGGCGGGGGGTGGGGGCTCATACTTGTAATCCCAGTACTTTGGGAGGCCGAGGCAGGTGGATCACGAGGTCAGGAGATCAAGATCATCCTGGCTAACACTGTGAAACCCTATCTCTACTAAAAATGCAAAACACTAGCCAGGTGTGGTGGTGGGCGCCTGTAGTCCCAGCTACTTGGGAGGCTGAGGCAGGAGAATGGTGTGAACTCGGGAGGCGGAGCTTGCAGTGAGCCGAGATCAGCCCCACTGTACTCCAGCCTGGACGACAGAGTGAGACTCTGTCTCAAAAACAAACAAACAAACAAACTGGGGTAAAAAACACAGAACATAAAATTTATTATTTTAACCTTTAAAAAAACTTAATAGACTGGCCAGGCACAATGGTTCACGCCTATAATTCCAGCACTTTAAGAGGCTGAGGTGGGGGGATCGCTTGAGCCCAAGAATTCAAGACCAGCCTGGGCAACATTTTGAGACTCCATCTCTACAAAAACCCAAAAAATTAGCTGGGTGTGGTGGCATGCACCTGTGGTCTCAGCTACTCAGGAGGCTGAGGTGGGAGGATCACTTGAGCCCAGGAGGCGGAGGTTGCAGTGAGCCAAGATTGTGCCACTGCACTATAGCCTGGGTGACAGAGTGAAACCCTGTCTCAAAAAAATAAAATAAATAGAATAATATACTTCCATTTTAAAAACAATTTTAGATATACAGAAAATCAGATAGTAGAATTTCCATATCCCCCTCACCCTGCACTGATTCTCCTATTGTTAACATTTTGCATGAGTGTGGTATATTTGTTATAATAAATGAACCAAGACTGATACAAATAACTAAAGTCTGATAGTTTACATGAAGATTCCCTCTTTGTGTTGTACAATTCTACTGGTTTTCACAAATGTATAAATGTTATGTATTCACCATTACAGTATCACACAGAATAGTTTCAGCTCAAAAAGTACCGTGTTCCACCCCTCTCCACTAACCCCAGACACTTGGCAACCACTGATCTTTTTATGGTCTCCATAGTTTTGTGTTTTCTAAAATGCCATATAGTTGGAATCATACAGTATATAGTCTCTTCAGATTGGCTTCTTTCATTAGGCAATATACGTTTAGGGTTCCTCCATGTCTTTTGTAGTTTGATAGCCCATTTCTTTTCTTTTTACTTTTTGAGAAGGAATCTCACTCTGTCACCCAGGCTGGAGTACAGTGGCAGGACCCTGGCTCACTGCAACCTCTGCCTCCTGGGTTCAAGCGATTCTCCTGCCTCAGTCTCCCAAGTAGCTAGGATTACAGGTGCCTGCCACCATGCCCGGCTAATTTTTTGTGTTTTTAGTAGAGACGTTGTTTCACCATGTTGGCCAGGCTGGTCTCGAACTCCTGACCTCAGGTGACCTGCCTGCCTCAGCTTCCCAAAGTGCTGGGATTTTATTTTTGAGGCAGGGCCTCACTCTGTCACCCATTCTGAAGTATAGTGGCATAATCATGGCTCACTGTAGCCTTGACCTCTTGGGCTCAGTGATCCTCTCTCCTCAGTCTCCCAAGTAGCTGGGACTACAGGCATGTGTCCCCACACCTGGCTAATTTTTGTATTTTTTTTATAGAGATGGGGTTTCACCATGTTGCTCAGGCTGGTCTCTGGGCTCAGGCCATCTGCCTGCCTTGACCTCCCAAAGTGCTAGGATTACAGGCCAGCCCCCATTTTTTTTTTTTTTTTTTTTTTTTTTTTGAGACGGAGTCTTGCTCTGTCGCCCGGACTGGAGTGCAGTGGCCAGATCTCAGCTCACTGCTGCAAGCTCCGCCTCCCGGATTTTCGCCATTCTCCTGCCTCAGCCTCCGGAGTAGCTGGGACTACAGGCGCCCGCCACCTCGCCCGGCTAGTTTTTTGTATTTTTTAGTAGAGACGGGGTTTCACAGTGTTAGCCAGGATGGTCTCGATCTCCTGACCTCGTGATCTGCCCGTCTCGGCCTCCCAAAGTGCTGGGATTACAGGCTTGAGCCACCGCGCCCGGCCAACCCCCATTTATTTTTATCACTGAACACTTCCATTGGATGTACCACAGTTTGTTTATCCATTCTCTATTAAAGGGCATCTTAGTTGCTTCCAGTTTTGGGCAATTATGAATAAGCTGCTATAAATATTCATGTGCAGGTTCTGTGTGGACATAAGTTTTCAACTCAGCTGAGAAAATACCTAGGCGTGTGATTGCTGAATCATTTTGGAAGACTATGTTTAGCTTTGTAAAATACTGCCAAACTGTCTTCCGAAGTAATCTTACCATTTTGCATTCTTACCAGCAATGAATGAGAGTTCTTGTTGCTCCACATCCTTTTGAGTGTTTGGAATTGTCAGGTTTTTGGACTGTAGCCATTCTAAGTGGTGTGTAGAGGTACCATCTTAACCGTTTTTTTTTTTTTTTTTTTTGAGACGGAGTCTCGCTCTGTGGCCCAGGCTGGAGTGCAGTGGCCGGATCTCAGCTCACTGCAAGCTCCGCCTCCCGGGTTCACGCCATTCTCCTGCCTCAGCCTCCGGAGTAGCTGGGACTACAGGCGCCCGCCACCTCGCCCGGCTAGTTTTTTTTGTATTTTTAGTAGAGACGGGGTTTCACCGTGTTAGCCAGGATGGTCTCGATCTCCTGACCTCGTGATCCGCCCGTCTCGGCCTCCCAAAGTGCTGGGATTACAGGCTTGAGCCACCGCGCCCGGCCTTAACCGTTTTTAAGTGCACAGTTCAGTAGCATATTAAGTACATTCACATTGTTTTCCTGTCCTCACCATCACCTATCCACAGAACTCTTTTCATTTTGCAAAACCAAAACTCCTTTTTTTTTTTTTTTTTTTTTTTGAGACAGAGTCTTGCTCTGTTGCCTAGGCTGGAGTGCAGTGGTGTGATCTCGGCTCACTGCAAGCTCCACCTCCCAGGTTCACGCCATTCTCCTGCCTCAGCCTTCTGAGTAGCTGGGACTATAGGCGCCCGCCACCACCCCCAGCTAATTTTTTGTATTTTTAGTAGAGATGGGGTTTCACTGTGTTAGCCAGGATGCTCTCGATCTCCTGACCTTGTGATCCGCCCGCCTCGGCCTCCCAAAGTGCTGGGATTACAGGCGTGAGCCACCGCGCCTAGCCTTCAAAACCAAAACTCTTACACCTATTAAACAATAATTTCCCTTTTTCCCTCACCCTAACCACATTCTACACTGTGTCATGATTAATTTGACTACTCTAGGGATCTCATATAAGTTGAATCATACAGAATTTGTTCTTTTGTGTCTGCCTTACTTCATTTAGCCTAATACCCTCAAGGTGTATCCATGTTGTAGCATGTGTGAGAATTTCCTTTCTTTCTAAGGTTAATAATATTCTATCGTATGAATATTCCACGTTTGGTTCCATCAGCCATCAATGGATACTTGGGTTGCTTTCACATATTAGCTGTTACGAATAATGCTCCCATGAACATTGGTGTACAGATATCTCCTCAAGTCCCTACTTTCCATTTTTTTCAATATACACTCAGAAATGGAATTATTAGATCACATAGTAATTCTACTTTTAAGTTTTGGAAGAACTGTTATGCTGTTTTCCATAGTAGCTATACCATTTTACATTCCCTCCAATTGTGCAAAAGGGTTCCAATTTTCCACATTACTATTTTCTTGGTTTTTTTTTTTTTCTATTTTTTTTTTTTTTTTTTTTTTTTTGAGACAGAGTCTTACTCTGTCACCCAAGCTGGAGTGCAGTGGCGCAATCTCGGCTCACTGCAGCCTCTGCCTCCCAGTTTCAAGCGATTCTCGTGCCTCAGTCTCCTGAGTAGCTGGGATTATAGGTGACCACCACCACGCCCTGCTAATTTCTGTATTTTTAGTAGAGACGAGGTTTCACCATGTTGCCCAGGCTGGTCTCGAACTCCTGACTTCAAGTGATCCACTGCCTTGGACTCCCAAAGTGCTGGGATTACAGGCAGGAGTCGCCACACCTGGCCCACATTACCATTTTCTGTTTTTTTTTTTTTTTTTTTTCTTCAATAGTACCCATTCTAATGGGTGTGAGGTGGTATCTCATTCTCATTGTGGCTTTGTCCTTAGGGTGAATTTTAATAATACAGGTACTGGCTGTCAATATCAAGCCAGAGAGAAGGAATTCCCAAAGAGATCAACCTTTCTGTTATAAATCATTAGAATTTTATCATATTTTGCTTTGAGACAAAGCAAGTCCATCTGTAAACTTCAGCAAAGAGGTTAATTAATTTGGGTATTAGGGTGATGAGTTTTAATTTCTTTTTAGTTTAGAAATTTTAAAATTATCATTAATTTTTTTTTTTTAGATTTACAGATCCCCTTATTAACCTCAAACATTTGTATAGTGCAATGTTCTTTTCTCTTTTCTTTTTCTTTTTTAAATTTTTTTGATACAGGGTCTTGCTGTATCTCCAGGCTGGAGTGCAGTGGTGTGATCATGGCTCACTGCAGCCTCAACTTCCTGGGTTGAAGTGATCCTCCCACCTCAGCCTCTAGAGTAGCTCTGGAGTAGCCACAGGCACATGCCACCACACCCAGCTAAGTTTTTGTATTTTTTTTTTTTTTTTTTTTTTTGAGATGGACTTTTGTTCTTGTTGCCCAGGCTGGAATGCAATGGCATGATCTCGGCTCACCGCAACCTCTGCCTCCCAGGTTCAAGCGATTCTCCCACCTCAGCCTCCCGAGTAGCTGGGATTACAGGCATGCACCACCATACCTGGCTAATTTTGTATTTTTAGTAGAGACTGGGTCCCTCCATGTTGGTTAGGCTGGTCTCAAACTCCTGACCTCAGGTGATTGCCCGCCTCAGCCTCCCAAAATTCTGGGATTACAGGAGTAAGCCACCATGCCCGGCCTTTGTATTTTTTAGTAGAGACAAGGTTTTGCCATGTTGCCCAGGCTGGTCTCTAACTCCTAGGCTCAAGCAATCCACCTCCCTTGGCCTCTTGAAGTGTTGGGATCACAGGTGTGAGCCACCATTACCAGCCTAGTGCAATGTTTCCATATGGTTCAATAGTGTGTGTGTATACATATTATGGGTTTTACAGCATGATATCAATGTGCCCAAATTCTGGCTCCCATGACATGACCTCAGCCACCCTTTCAGAGTCTCCCCTGGTATTTACAAGGGAATCTTCAGGGGTGGTGCTTGTTCTTTAAACTCCAAAATCAGTTATGCCTCTTTTTCTCTCTGCTCCAAACACAGGACTTCAGAGCCCTTTCTTACCACTCTGCCAATCACCATCAGCAGGTTTTCTTTTTAGGCCTCAGCATCTACTCTTCCTTCTAACTGCATGATCCCCACCAGTACTGCACTAGGGGTGGAGAGTGGGAGGTAAGAATCTCTGCTTGTTCTCTTTTTATGGTTTTGTTTTTTGTATTTTTAATGGAAACGGGGTTTCACTGGATTAGCCAGGATGGTCTCGATCTCCTGACCTTGTGATCCGCCTGCCTCGGCCTCCCAAAGTGTTGGGATTACAGGCGTGAGCCACTGCGCCTGGCTTTTAAGGTTTTTAAATTCTTTTTTTTTTTTTTTTTGAGACAGTCTTGCTGTGTCGCCCAAGCTGGAGTGCAGTGGCGTGATCTCAGCTCAGTGCAACCTCCGCTTCCCGGGTTCAAGCAATTCTCCTGCTTCAACCTCATCAGTAGCTGGGATTACAGGCATGTGCCACCATGCCCAGCTAATTTTTGTATTTTTAGGAGAGACAGGGTTTCACCATGTTGGCCAGGCTGGTCTGGAACTCCTGACCTTGTGATCTGCCTGCTGGGCCTCCCAAAGTGCTGGGATTACAGGCATGAGCCACTGTGTCCAACTGCCCTCCCTCCCTTCCTTCCTTTCTTTTTTTCTTTCTTTTCTTTACTTTCTTTCTTTCTTTCTTTTTTTTTTTTTTTTGAGATGAAGTCTCGCTCTGTCGCCCAGGATAGAGTGCAGTGGTGCAATCTTGGCTCACTGCAACATTTGCCTCCCAGGTTCATGCCATTCTCCTGCCTCAGCCTCCCGAGTAGCTGGGACTACAGGCGCCCGCCACCACACCCGGCTAATTTTTTGTATTTTTAGTAGAGATGGGGTTTCACCGTATTAGCCAGGATGGTCTCGATCTCCTGACCTTGTGATCCGCCCACCTCGACCTCCCAGAGTGCTGGGATTACAGACGTGAGCCACTGTGCCCAGCCGTCTTTCTTTTCTTTCTTTTTTTTTTTGTTTTTTTTTTGAGATGGCGTCTCGCTCTGTCGCCTAGGCTGGAGAAATGAGTGTTGGATTTTTTTTTTCCAAATGCTTTTCTGCATCAATCAGACCTGCTTTCTGAGTCCATGTTTCTGATTTCAGCAAATTCTCCTTTCCGGAATGATTGTCAACATGAAGGGATTTCTACTTCCCTTAAGGTGCTCACCACCTATGCCCAAAATGGTTTGGCTGTGGTCCCTTAAAAGGCCATCACTTCGAAATAGACTAGCCATGAAAATCAGTACATTTCTCAATGTTGAGGGTATTTGCTCTCAAACCCATGTGCAGCAAGACATCAACAACACAGCTGATGGTGAATTTCACCCAGTCTTCCCCAATTCTATGTTTACAATCACTTAGTTTTTATTTTTTTGAGGCAGGGTCTCACTCTGCCACCAGGCTGAAGTGCAGTAGCATGACCACATTTCACTGCAGCCTCGACCTCCCAGGCTCAAACGATCCTCCCACCTCAGCCTCCTGAGTAGCTGGGACTACAGGCACACACCACTATGTCCAATTACCTTTTTATTGTACAGACAGGGTCTCGCTATGTTGCCCAAGCTGGTCTCAAACTCCTGACCTCAAGTGATCCTCCTGCCTTGGCCTCCCAAAGTGCTGGAGTTACAGGTGTGAGCCACCATGCCTGGCCTTTACAAACACTTTATTTATTTTATTTTATTTATGTATTTATATTTGAGACGGAGTCTAGCTCTGTCGCCCAGGCTGGAATGCAGTGGCGTGATCTTGGCTGACTGCAACCTCCACCTCCCAGGTTCACGTAATTCTCCTGCCTCAGCCTCCTGAGTAGCTGGGATTACAGGCACGCGCCACAGTGCCCGGCTAATTTTTGTATTTTTAGTAGAGACAGGGTTTCACTGTGTTAGCCAAGATGGTCTGGATCTCCTGACCTAGTGATCTGCCCACCTTGGCCTCCCAAAGTGCTGGGATTACAGGAGTGAGCCGCCACGCCTGGTCATGAATACGTATTTTTGTTTGAAAACTTGCTGAGACCTTAAAGACTACACATACAGTTAAGAGACTCAGGACCCAGGCTCAGATTCCTTGCATTAAAGTGTTTGTAGGCCCAGGCTGGTCTCATCCTGAGCTCAGGTGATCCACCTGCCTCGGGTTCCCAAAGTGCTGGAATTACAGGTGTGAGCCACGGCACCTGGCTAAGACCCTGTTTCAAAAAATAAAAATAAAAATAGGCCAGGTGCGGTGGCTCACGCCTGTAATCCCAGCACTTTGGGAGGCCCAGGCGGGTGGATCACCTGAGGTCTGGAGTTGGAGACCAGCCTAGCCAACGGGGTGAAACCCCGTCTCTACTAAAAAATTATACAAAACTTAGCTGGGTGTGGTGGCGCGCCTGTAGTCCCAGCTATTTGGGAGGCTGAGGCAGGAGAATCGCTTGAACCTGGAAGGCGGAGGTTGCAGTGAGCTGAGATTGTGCTGCTGCACTCCAGCCTGGCAACAGAGCGAGACTCCATCTCAAAACAAAAGAAAAGAAAACAAAAAACAAAAATCAGGAGACATAGTGGCGCGTGTTTATAATCCCAGCTACTCTGGAGGCTGAGGCAGGAGAATCACCTGAACCCATGAGGGGAGCCGAGATCATATCAGTGTACTCCACCCTGGGTGACAGAGTGACACTCCATCTCAAAATAAATAAACAAATAGAAAAATTAATGAAAAAATAGAAACAAATTAAAATGAGGGGCTTGACTTGCATTGGAGCCTTATTCAGGAGAATCTTTTTTTTTTTTTTTTGATGGAGTCTCACTCTGTTGCCCAGGCGTGAGTGCAGGGGTGCAATCTTGGCTCACTACAGCATTTGCCTCCCAGGTTCAAGTGATTCTCCTGCCTCAGCCTCCTGAGTAGCGGGGATTATAGGCATGCACCACCATGCCTGGCTAATTTTTGTATTTTAATAGAGACAAGTTTTCACCATGTTGGCCAGGATGGTCTCGAAGTCCTGACCTCATGTGATCCACTTGCCTTGGCCTCTTAAAGTGTTGGGATTACAGGCCTGAGCCACCGTGCCCGGCTATTTGGGGGAATCTTTCAGATTAAAGAAAAAGATTGGCTAGATGGGATATTCAGAGATTAAAACTTTGAAATGGCAGTTTTTATGGTTTCTACTTATATCCTATTATTATTATTATTATTTTATTTTTATTTTTTGAGATGGAGTCTCGCTCTGTTTCCTCGGTTGAAGTGCAGTGGGGCGATCTTGGCTCATTGCAACCTCTGCCTCGCGGGTTCAAGCGATTCTCATGCCTTAGTCTCCCAAGTAGCTGGGATTACAGGTGCCCAGCCAATTTTTGTATTTCTAGTAGAGACAGGGTTTCTACTGAAAATAGAAACCACCGAACCCAGCTAATTTTTGTATTTTTAGTAGAGATGGGGTTTTGCCTTGTTGGCCAGGCTGGTCTTGAACTCCTGACCTCAGGTGATTCGCCTGCCTCAGCCTCCCAGAGTGCTTGGATTATGGGCATGAGCCACCACGTCTGGCCTCTACTTATATCCTAAAGATTTTATTTATTTTTATTTTTGAGGCAGAGTCTCCTCTGTCACCCAGGCTTGCGTGCAGTGGGGTGATCACGGCTCACTGCAACCTCTGCCTCCCTGGTTCAAGCAATTCTCCTGCCTCAGCCTCCCGAGTTGCTGGGATTACAGGCATGTGCCACCACACTCAGCTAATTTTTGTATTTTTAGTAGAGTTGAGGTTTCACCATATTGGTCAGGTTGGTCTTGAACTCCTGACCTCAGGTGATCTGCCTGCCTCAGCCTCCCAAAGTGCTGGGATTATAGGCATGAGCCACCGCGCCCGGCCTATCCTAAAGATTTTAAAAACTGTTTTAGAAGGACACCCCACTTATATTTAGATTTGATTATTTATAGTCCACCTCAAGGCACTGGTTTTGAACAAGAGGGTTAAGTTAGGAGTACAAGTTCTCAAATCAAACTGCTGGAGTTCAAAGTCCAGGTTATTGCTACCCCAGACCCATAAACTGTGAGACCATGGAGAAGCCATTTAACCTCTCTGTGTTTCCATATTTATTTACTTTTTTTAGCTGGAGTCCCACTCTGTCGCCCAGGCTGGAGTGCAGGGGCGTGATCTTGGCTCCTTGCAACCTCCACCTCCCTGGTTCAAGCGTTTCTTCTGTCTCAGCCTCCCTAGTAGCTGGGATTAAAGGTGCCTACCACCATTCCTGGCTAATTATTTTGTATTTTCTTCTTCTTTTTTTTTAGATGGAGTCTTGCTCTGTGGCCAGGCTGGAGCGCAGTGGCACAATCTCGGCTCACTGCAACATCCGCCTCAAGTTCAAGCGATTCTCCTGCCTCAGCCTCCAGAGTAGCTGGGACCACAGGCGCGTGTCACCATGCCCAGCTAATTTTTTGTATTTTTAGTAGAGACAAGGGTTTCACCATGTTGGCCAGGATGGTCTTGATCTCTTGACCTCGTGATCCGCCTGCCTCAGCCTCCCAAAGTGCTGGGATTACAGGCGTGAGCCACTGCGCCCAGCCTATTTTGTATTTTCAGTAGAGACAGTGTTTCACCATTTTGGCCAGGCTGGTCTCGAACTCCTGACCTCAAGTAATCCACCCGCCTCAACCTCCCAAAGTGCTGGGATTACAGGCATGAGCCACCGTGCCAGGCCCTGTTTTTCGATTTTTACCATTTATAAGTACTTTCAGAAGTACTTAGAACAAACCTAAATGACTAGGGCAACAAATTTTATTATTTCCATTTGACACTTGGTGAAACATTCTCAAAATGTATGACTAGTCCAGGTTCACAGAGGTGATCAATGATGATACAGTAATGAAAATCAGATATTCATCCAGACTTTCCTATGACAGAGATTCTTTGTTTGGCCAAACTTTAGTCAGACTTCTGAATCTTCTGCTAGGTCCATCTGTGCACTTCCTTGTGAAGTCCAGTTTTAGCAGAAAACTATGCTAAGTCAGTTTAGCAAGAACCCCTCTTCCTCCATATCTGACCAGGCTCCTCATCCTCCACCATCTCCCAGGTGATGTCTGATCACTGTGGCCTATCTTCAGCAAGAATCCTGTTAGATTGATTTGGCCAGAGTTTCACTTAACCCTGAGGTTTCCTCTTAGGTATTTTCCACCTACTGACCCCTTACATTGTTCCTTGGTGAATCAGATTCCTGAACCATTGCTCAAGACGAATATTTGCCAAAGCTGGTAAGAACAGATGTGGATCTGTAAGGTATCAGTATACTCTGCCTGGGTTTGGTGGCTTCCATCTGTAATTCCAGCTACTTAGGAGGCTGAGGCAGGAGGACTGCTTGAGCCCAGGAGTTTGAGGCTGCAGTGAGCTATGATCATGCCACTGACTCTGGCCTAGGTTACACGGCAAGATGCTGTCTCTTAAAATAAGGGGAAAAAAAGTATACTCTCTGAAACTATGTTGGAGTCCCAGGCTTCTTTTAAAGATACCTTTTGGGCTGGATGTTCTTTCTGGCTTTCTGTGAAGCCTCTGTATTCTCTCTATTGGATCCTGCTTCTCCCATGGGAAATTCTGTCATCTGAAACCCTTCTTCTGAATCCCTACTGACTATATCCTTTGCCAACTTCGTCCACTACTGCCAGATCCTTTCCCTTTCCACTCCAGCCCCACAGTCACTTGCACTTTAGGCTCCCTACCCTCCACTGGGGGCTCTGAAGGGACTGAGAGGACCCTCCAAATCAATCACTTGAGGCTGAAAAGAGAGAAAAAAGAATGAGACTTTTTTGAAACTGGGCAAATAAAAAAAAAGTAAAAATAATTTTCCACAAATATTGGTAAAAAGCTTTAGCCCTTACTAAGTAGGCAAACTCACCTTGTCCCATTTTCTTTTTTTTCTGAGGTGAATTCTTGCTCTGTTGCCCAGGCTGGAATGCAGTGGCACGATCTCTGTTCCCTGCAACCTCTGCCTCCAGGGTTCAAGTGATTCTCCTGTCTCCGCCTCCCTAGTAGCTGGGACTACAGGCATCCACCACCATGCCTGGCTCATGTTTTTCTATTTTTAGTAGAGATAGAGTTTCACTATGTTGGCCAGGCTAGTCTCGAACTCCTGACCTCAGCTGATCTGCCCGCCTCGGCCTCTCAATGTGCTGGGATTACAGGGGTAAGTCACTGTGCTGGCCAACTTGTCCCATTTTCATCAGAAATACAATTCGGATAAAAATTAAAGTAGAAATATTGGCTGAGTGCGGTGGCTCATGCCTGTAATCCCAGCACTTTGGGAGGCCGAGGCGGGCAGATCACCTAAGGTCGGGAGTTCAAGACCAGCCTGACCAACATGGAGGAACCCTGTCTCTATTAAAAATACAAAATTCGCCAAGTGTGGTTGTGGGCGCTTGTAATCCCAGCTACTTGGGAGGCTGAGGCAAGAGAATCACTTGAACCCAGGAGGTGGAGGTTGCGGTGAGCTGAGATCCTGCCATTGCACTCCAGCCTGGGCAACAAGAATGAAACTCTGTCTCAAAAAAAAAAAAAAAAAAAAGTAGAGACAAACCAGTGAGTTTGTATTACTTTTTACTGCCTCATGACTAAAATTTTAAAGTGAAAAGCCCGCTAGACATTGTGCTGTGTGCCTGCAGTCCCAGCTATTCAGGAGGCTGATACTGGAGAATGGCTTGAGCTTAGGCATTCAAGTTCAACCTGAGCAACATAGTGAGACCTCATCTCTAAAGAAAAGAAGAAAAGCCATTAAGATCTGGTTGCATCAGTCTGCACGTTTATGTATGTGTACATGTATATATCTATGTTTGTATATTATATGTACATAATCTTTTCTACCTCTGATGGTATTACCAAACTAAAATACCAGAACTGGCTTAGGGATAAATGAGTACTCAAACAAAGTATTCATAAAATTCTCAGAAAAATAGAAAATGACTCAAATGGTTTTTTTTTTTTTTTTTTTTTTTGAGATGGAGTCTCGCAGTGTCTTCCAGGCTGGAGTGCAGTGGCCTGATCTCGGCTCACTGCAACCTCTGCCTCCTGGGTTTCAAGTGATTCTCCTGCCTCAGCCTCCCAAGTAGCTGGGATTACAGGTGTGTACCACTAGGCCCGGCTAATTTTTTGTGTTTTTTTTTTAGTAGAGACGGGGTTTCACCGTGTTAGCCAGGATGGTCTCGATCTCCTGACCTCGTGATCCGCCCACCTCAGCCTCCCAAAGTGCTGGGATTACAGGTGTGAGTCACCGAGCCCGGCCAAGTATTCCTATTTTTTTTTTTTTTTTTTTTCTGTATGTAGCTGACCAGCCTACCAGATCTTTTATGCAGTTCGACATACAAGGTGACACCAAGGTAAGACAAATGAAGTTCCAGTTTGGGTGCCTCCATCTCCCTCCCCTGGATCCTGATCCAGTGACTGCCAAAACCAGAAAGAACTGGGGTAGGGTGCTTGATCATGGGGAAGGCTGTTGTGGTTCGCCCGGCAGATGGAAAGGGGAAAAGTGTCACTTCTTCACAATTTGAATGACATCCTCGTCCTCCAAAGTATGGTCTTTACCCACTTTCTGAGGATTGTGTTTCACAGAGACCCCAGACCAGAGCATATTTAAATTCTTTGATAAGATTTTTATGAATCTTCATGCAGAAATCCTCCACTGTGGTCCTGGAGTATGGAAGCACCACTGGGGATGTGTAATCTGGTAATTGGCCTTTGGGTTTGGTGTAAATTCTCACTAGTTTCAGATAGTCCCAGATCTTTTCCAATAGGTCATCAAAATTCCAGCGGTGATGGGCAGAGATGGGTACACAGTGAGGCACCTTATAGATGATATCCAATTCCTCACTGGAGATTTGGTCAATCTTATTTAACACATAGATACAGGGGATATAAACTCTGTTTCCTTCCACCACATCAATGAGGTCATCAGCTGTAGCATCACTACGTAGAGTCACATCGGCATTATGAATCTTGTATTCGGCCAGAATGCTCTTCACAGTTTCAGCATCCAGCTCACTCTGGGGGCAAGTGGCTGTGAGATTAATGCCTCCCTTGTCTTTCTTCTTAAAGCCAATGTTGGGGGGTTTGCTGTTCAAGCAAATGCCAAAGCCTTCCAGCTCATTTTCAATTATCTTCTTATGTCACAAAGGTTTCAGGACATCCAGAACAATCAGAATCAAGTTACAGGTTTGGGCCACTGCAATGATTTGACCTCTACCTTTCCCATCCTTGGCACCTTTAATGATACCTGGGAGATCCAGGAGCTGGATCTTGGCACCTTTGTATCTGATGACACCAGGCACAGTGGTCAGAGTAGTGAATTCATAGGCTGCCACCTCAGAATATACCCCTGCCAGGTTACTAAGCAGTGTTGACTTCCCCACAGATGGAAAACCAACAAATTCAATTCGAGCATCACCTGTCTTGGCCACATCAAAACCTTCTCCTGGACCCCCACCACCACCACCCTTTGGAGTAATGAGTTCTCGACGAAGCTTAGCAAGACGAGCCTTAAGCAGCCCCAGGTGGTGTGCTGTGGCCTTGTTCTTTTGAGTCCGAGCCATCTCGGCTTCTATCTCTGCGATCTTAGCTAAGGTGCTGCTCATCGTGGCGAGTACCCTGTGGCCTCCACACTGTCTCCCTTCACACACCCGCTGCCAAACTGCCCAGTATTCCTATTTTTATGGCAATATAGTTATTTGTATTATTTCTTTTCTTTTTTTTTTTTTTTTTGAGACGGAGTCTGGCTCTGTTGCCCAGGCTGGAGTACAGTGGCCCGATCTCGGCTCACTGCAAGCTCCGCCTCCCAGGTTTACACCATTCTCCTGCCTCAGCCTCCCGAGTAGCTGGGACTACAGGCGCCTGCCATCTCGCCCGGCTAGTTTTTTGTATTTTTCAGTAGAGACGGGGTTTCACCGTGTTAGCCAGGATGGTCTCAAGCTCCTGACCTCGTGATCCACCCGTCTCGGCGTCCCAAAGTGCTGGGATTACAGGCTTGAGCCACCACGCCCGGCCTATTTGTATTATTTCTATAAAAATGTGTTCTCCTGTAACAAGACATAATTGGAGGCACTGGTTATATTAACCAGGTTTTGACTGGAATGTCATATTTTCAGATATGACCAGATGGTTTTAAGGAGCTATGATTGACTTTATGGAGCAAATAAAGTTTTCTTTTGAAAAACCAGCCTGAGGGTTCCCAGAAATACAGGTGAGTGGCTGGGCACGGTGGCTCACACCTGTAATCCCAGTACTTTGGGAGGCCGAGGCGGGTGGATCACGAGGCCAGGAGTTCAATACCAACCTGGTCAAGATGGTGAAACCCGTCTCTACTAAAAATACAAAAAAAAAAAAAAAAAAAAAAAGCGGGGCGTGGTGACAGGCACCTGTAATTCCAGCTATTCAGGAGGCTGAGGCACAGAATTGCTTGAACCCAAGAGGCGGACGTTGCGAGCCCAGATCACGCCACTGCACTCCAGCCTGGGCGACAGAGTGAGACTCCGTCTCAAAAAACAAACAAACAAACAAACAAACAAAACACTCCCACAGATGAGTAAAGAATGTCACTCTCTGGCGGCCCAGGAACTTCAGTATATTTTAGGGACCTCAAGAAGAGAGGAATACAGCCAAATCTCTTAAGTGTTTCAGATGCAGCCGGATGGCTAATAGTTTAAGATGTAGTTGAGGTAATCCATGAAGATTTCCTGAAGAAGTTCGCATGAAATGTGAGAGGGCAATTAACTCTTATAATTTTTATTGAGCACCTACTATATACTTGTCAGATGCTCTTCTACACATTTTACCAACGATTCTTAATCCTCACAACAGCTCTTTGATTAGGTTTTTAAGGAAAACTAGGTCTTTTCAAAATAACGTAATGATCACAAAACATATAGAACATACAGCTCTGCATCTTGACTATGGTGCGTAGATCTACATGTGATACAATGACATTGAACTATACACACATCACACAACTATCAAATCCCTCCTTTTGAGACTGTACTCAAATTATGTAATATGCAACCATTGGGGTAAACTGAAAGAGTAAATTGGATCTCTCTGTACTATCTTCAAGTAGTGTTTAGGTATTTTATAAAAATTATGTCCTACAGTTTGGGTTTGTCCAATGTTTTTCTCATAGATGGGGGTTATGGCTTTTGGAGAGAAAGACCACAGAGGTCTGTAGTGTATTTTCAACTGTGAATCTATTTCAAAATAAAAAGTTAAAAAAAAATTCTCCAAGGGGGGGATGATTAGCAAACTGACTAGTCCTTTCTAGCCCTCCAACACTCCCGCCCCACACGCACACAGACCCACTCCCTCATTAATTCCCGTAACTCGGGATGTTTCGAATGTGGATAGAGAAACTAAGCTTAACTATGCGCTTCCAGCACCTCGTATCTGGTACGTTTGTTCAACAGAAAGCCTTAAGAATGGGGAGGACACGCATGGTTAAAGGAAGGTCTGGGAAGGTCGTTCGGTTCCTTCCAATCCAAACGAGAGGCTTCTCAAAGACTGTTTATTCTCACACCAGGGCCGTGGCCGAGACCCAAAGGTCCGCTTCCGGCTACGGCCGAACAGCTATACCGCACGTACCGGGAACCGTCAGGGCGCAGCTGGAACTGCTGCAAAAGGCCTCCGGGCGTACCAGACAGGTCGCAAGGGCGGGGGTCCCCACCTAGCGGAAATGCACGGAGGCCAACCCCTCCCCCTTCTCCCGCGAGGAGCGGCGTGGACTCGTCAGCCGCCACTCCCCCGGCTCGCAGGAAGAAACTGGGACGTTGCGGACGCGGAGCTGGCCAGACCCGCGGCGCGTGGCACGCGCGAGCCCTCCCGCGCATGCTCCACCCGCCGGCCTCCAGCCCGCGCCCGGGGCCCCGCCTCTCTCCCTGCTTCTCCCCTTCTCCCGTCAGCCTCCCTCCGAGTTTGGCCCCTCCGGCCGGGCGATCGACGTTCCGCGTGCGTGCGGGCGCCTGACTTCACTTCCGGCTAACGCGCTCCGCTTGCCCCCTGGCCCCGGATGGTGACTGGCGGTGGTGCTGCACCTCCCGGGACTGTCACTGAGCCGCTTCCCAGTGTGATTGTGCTGAGCGCAGGCCGGAAGATGGCGGCTGCGGCGGCCTCGGGCCCCGGCTGCTCCTCGGCGGCGGGGTCGGGGGCGGCCGGGGTCTCGGAGTGGCTAGTGCTGCGGGACGGCTGCATGCACTGCGACGCCGACGGGCTGCACAGCCTGTCCTACCACCCTGCGCTCAACGCCATCCTGGCCGTCACTAGCCGCGGGACCATCAAAGTCATCGACGGCACCTCGGGGGCCACACTGCAGGCCTCGGCGCTCAGTGGTGAGTGTGTCGCACGCCGGGCGGGCGCGAAGCCGGGGAAAGAAGCCGCCCAGCCCGGGGGCTCGGCCTCGCGACTTGGGGAAGCGAGGTGGCGGGAGGGCAGGGCTGGGGGTTCGGGCCCGGCCGTGAAGGGAGGCCCGGAAGCTGATGGAGGGGGACCTTAAGACTTGGCTTTTTCAGCGGCTGCAGCTGGGAGGAAAGACGGGCGAGTCAGGGAGTGGTGGAAGGGGAGTTGCCTTTCGGGCCTGGAGCGTCCGGTCTGGCTTGGTCCTCTGCGAGAGGTGAGGAGGCCTCGGAGCTTGGCACCGGAGGAAACCAGGCCCGGGTAGGCCCTGGAGAGGCTGTCGGTCCTGCTCCCGGTTAGATGAGAGCGCAAGGCTGGAAGGGTTGACCCCGGTCGAGAGGCTGGTGGCCGGAGGCGGGGGGCGGGGAGCGTCCGAGCCGGCATCTAAGCCCTCACTTGTGGGAGAGGAGCCGGCAATCTACTGTTCTCAGGTCCCGCGGGTGCGGGGACAGACCGCGGGCTGTGCGCCCGGGGTGGGGGTGGGGGTGGGGGTGGGGGTGGGGTGGGCCGGGGTGGGGGTGGGGAGGGAAGTAGGCGGGCCAGCTGCCTGAACTGCTTGGTCGACGACTGTAGGACTCTGCGGACGCCAAAGACTACTAGACCTGGTCCCCTTGCTCGGGGCTTCCAACTTCTACGCCCCAGTGACGAGAAAGTCAGTACCTGTGGTGTATGAAATAGATTCTTTAGGGTTTGTAACTTCAGGCCGTCTCTACTTGTTTTCCTACAGCGACCCGAAAATTGGGATTTGAAGGTGTGTCTGAGTCTCACCATTGGAAGAGAGCACTTCTGGGTGGCGTAAACCTTGGTCCAGGGACGGGACTTTTAGATGCGTGAGGTGTATGCTCAGTGGACGGACTGGAGTGGTTTTGGAATGGCCCTGGCTGAGTTACATTTGGCGGAGATGACATTTCATTTGTGGTTAAATGATGGGTGGCTTAATTTGGATGTTGTAGGTTAAAATTGAAAAGTTAGTCTATGAGTGAATTGTACTCCTGCATAGAGATATAATGTATACAACTGTCTGCATTTAGCCAAGTGGAAGTAGTTACGTGGTCAACCAATTCACTTGTATTTTAACGTAGACAACGAGGAAAAGTTTACTGTGTGGATAATAAGTCATTTGTAAGAGTAAATGGCAATTTAGGGATGCAAACGTGAAATTAGACATGTTAATTATTGTCGATGTTAGAGTTGTGAAAGAATTGGATTATGTATAGTTTTAGGATATAAACCTGGAATATAGCTAAGAGAAAGTTTTGGGAGGTAGGTTTGTAATTTTTTCTTTTCTTGGCTTAGTAAATGATAGGGGTGGCCCAGATGTAGCAGTGAACAGTTACTGCAACTTAGACATAATGGCTTGTCACTGTGTGTAAGAGGGAGATGCTCATTAGTAATTGGATATCTTTCCTTTTCAAAGTCATTTAAAATATTTCAAGTATGAAAAGGTATGAAGAGTAATTACAGTGAACACCATGCATCCCCAACTCAGCTTAAGAAATAAAACTTTACAAATAGGATTAAAATCTCAGCTGAATCACTCCTGGACTGCATTTCTCCAACCCTCCCTCTTCATAAACGTTATCTGTAATTTGATTTTATCCTTTTCATACATGTCTACACTTTTTAGTATATGTTTCTATCTTGAAGATGTAGTATTTTTGTGATTTTTAACTTGGAATCAGTGGTATCATATGTACTAGGATTTCTAAAGAAAGTCATTAACAAAAGTATTCAAGGGTTTTGGATAGATAGAGGAATTTTGTGGGGTGCTTTTTATGTCTGGAGGCCATGTTTGAGAATAATAATGTGTGTCAGGGTTTGTTGATTGGGGAAATTGGACATATATTTATGTGCCTGTACATGGAAGGGAAGACAATATTCACTTTAGTGGTAGATTACTAAAGAGGAGGGTTTTAGGTGTATAACATGAAGGTATAGGTAGATAGGTAAAACATAGCATTGATTTGGGATAACAGGTTTTGTTGGGGCATTTGTTAATTAGAAGAGTTTGGGATTGGATAACATTGCAGGTCCCCATGCATGAAGATTGAGTATATGAATTAAAATATGTAGAAGGGTTTATAGTGAATGGAATGAAGGATTACAGAAAAAATTTGAACGCTAACAATGGATGTATTCTGAAACATTTTCGTATATGAGAAATGAAATTTATTATTATTTGTAAAATTTATTTATGTTTGTAGAGATGGGGTTTTGCTGTGTTGCCCAGGCTGGTCTTGAACTTCTGGCCTCAAATGATCCTCCCACCTCAGTCTCCCAAAGTGCTGGGGTTGCAGGCATGAGCTGTCTCACCTGGCCTGAAGTTTATTATTATTAATAATTATCAGAGGTTGTATAGGGTCCTGTTTGCCCCAGTTCAGATGATCGAGGAGGGAATGCTGCATTTTATGCTTTACTTGGAATCTGCAGGTATTTAGTAAGTTTGCTTTTAATGATTAATAGAGGGTGACAGCCCTATAAATAGAGAGAAGATGCCAGTAGTGATCATGGTCCTAACATAATCCCTCTTTCTCGTTTATGGGCAATGGGCCACTTTCTTTTCTACCACAGAGGAAAGGCATCTGTGTCTGAGGGGATAAAGCCTGGGGATAACCATATAGAGTTTTACTAGGTAATAGAGTAATATGTCTTATGGATGCCTGGGGTTCAGTTTATAGGGTTATGGGTTGCTTGTAGATTTGAAGTTGAAGGATGGAAACAGGACTTGTATGTATATGTATTGGGTGGCAAAGACAGTGAATTTTTAACTATGGCTACTAGTATATGTCTTTATATTATCTGTGTCTGATATAAAATGTTTATAAATAAACTTTAACTGGATTAAGAGCTATCAGTATATACACAGGTTGGGTAAGTATTTGCTCCCTGTCAGTATTTAGGAGTGAAGATGTTTGAGGCTCTGAGCTGCACGATCTGGCCTTTACTAGTCTCTCTAGTCTTGTCTCCTTATTTATAAGTTTTGTGAAATAGTCCATTTAATTCTCTTTCCTAACTGCAGTAGTTTTGTTCTTTCTTGGAATGCACCAATTCACTCCAGTCATTTAGCTGAGTCTTAGTCATTTTCAAGATCTAGAGCATGTCTTAACTTCCTGATCCCTTTAGCCAGAAATGACTGAAGCCCTAAGCACATACTGTCCTATTAGTGTCCATTTTAGTAATCTGGCAGCTTACTCTTCTGTGGTATTTTTTCAGCCATCTTGAACTATTTAAATTTAAATTCCATTTTATTTAGCTTTTTGTAAATATGTGAGGTCTGTCGCATATTTCAAGGTCCTTGTGGGGAGGTACTTTGTTTATATATCCCCCCCCACCAGGACCCAGGATCCCTAGTGTACAGTGTATGTGTATGTGTGTGTGTGTGTGTTTGTTTATATATATATATATATATATGTATATATGTATTTATCTCACTCTGTGGCTCAGGCTGGAGTGCAGCAGTGTGATCTTGGCTCACTGTAACCTCTGCCTCCTGGGCTCAGGCGATCCTCCTGCCTCACCCGCCCCAATAGCTGGGATTACAGGTGCACACCACCCCTCCTGGCTAATTTTTTTTTTTTTTTTTTTTTAGTAGAGACAGGGGTTTCACCATCTTGGCCAGGCTGGTCTCGAACTTCTGACCTCAAGTGATCTGCCCACCTTGGCCTCCCAAAGTGTTGCGATTACGGGCGTGAGCCACCGCGCCCAGCCCGAATGTACAATATAAACTTGAGTATTTTTGATTTGATGCATATATAACAATGAGTATATTAGTACTTCCTTATATACGAATTGCTAAATAAACACATTCCTTGACTTTTTTTGTTTAAATTACTTTCTTTTTTAGAGCAGTTTTAGGTTCTCAACAAAATTAAGTAGAAAGTACAGACAGTTCCCTATACCCTCTATCTCCATGCTCACACAGCCTCCCACCCGTCAGTATTCTGCACCAGAGTGGTATGTTACCATTCGTGAACTTAGCACTAACAGTCATCATCTCCCAAAGTCCATAGTTTACATTAGGGCTTACTCTTGGTGTTGTACAGTCTGTGGGTTTAGACAATGTATAGTGACATGTATCCACCATTGTACTATCATAAAGAATAGTTTCACTGCCCTAAAAATCCCCTGCTGTGCCTATTCATCCTTCCCTTCCTTTTCCCCCCAACTGCTCCCTCCCCTCTCCCTGTTGGCAACCACTGATCTTTTTACTGTCTTCATAGTTTTGCCTTATTCCGAATGTCATAGTTGTATTTATACCGTTTGTAGACTTTTCAAATTGCCTTCTTTATTTATATGCATTTACAGTTCTTCCATGTCTTTTCATGGCTTCGTAGCTCATTCCTTTTTAGTGCTAAATAATATTCCATTGTCTGGATGTAGCACAGTTTATCCATTCACACACCGAAGGACATCCTGCTGGCTTCCATGTTTTGGCAACTATGAATAAACCTGCTGTAAAAATTTGTGTGCAGGTTTTTGTGTAGACATAAGTTTTCAGATTATTTGGGTAAATACTAAGGAGCTCAATTGCTGGGTCGCATGTGAGAGTATGTTTACTTTTGTAAGAAATTGACAGACTCTTAGTGACTGTGTATCATTTTGTATTCCCATCAGCAATGAATGTTTCACTTCCTCACCAGCATTTGGGGGGTTTATATTTTGGCCATTATAGTAGTTGTGTAGTGGTGTCTCCTTTTTAAAAATTGTAATTTCCGAATGACATGATGTCGAGCATCTTTTCATATGCTCATTTGTCTCTTTTTATATATTTGCTGACTTTGTTTTTTTTTTTTTTTTGAGACGGAGTCTCTCTCTGTCGCCCAGGCTGGAGTAGGGTGGCGTACTCCACCTGGAGTATCTCCACTTACTGCAAGCTCTGCCTCCTGGGTTCACACCATTCTCTTGCCTCAGCCCCCCGACTAGCTGGGACTACAGGCACCTGCACCACGCCTGGCTAATTTTTTTTTTGTATTTTTAGTAGAGACAGGTTTTACCATATTAGCCAGGATGGTCTCGATCTCATGACCTTGTGATCCACCCGCTTCAGCCTCCCAAAGTGCTGGGATTACAGGTGTGAGCCACCACGTCTGTCCTGACTTTGGATTATTAAAAATAAAAAAGCTACACACCACTTGACCATACTATTCGTATTACTAGATATATCCTTTACCCTAGCTGTTGTTTGTTCATGAAATTTAGCATAATAGTTAGACAGGAGCTTGGTTCTGGACACAGATAGCTTGGGTTAAGATCCCAGTGTCTTAAAAAATTAAAAAAAAAAAATTCATCCCATTACACAGAATTATTTTAACCTTGACTAAATTATTTAGTATTTCTGTTCCAGTTTCCTTATTTGCAAAATGGGGAGGATAATTGTACTCATTGTGAGGATTAAGTGTTAATGCATGTAAAATGTTTGCAGCAGTGTACTTACCAGACAAGTGCCCCAAAAATGTTTGTCTTATCTACTTTAATTCCCTGTAAATAATCTTGCTTTTGGCCTGGTGCTCTGGCTCATGCCTGGGGTCCCAGCACCTTGGGAGGCTGAGGCAGGAGGATTGCTTGAGCCCAGTAGTTGAGAGACCTTGTCTCTAGAAAAAAGTAAAAAAATTAGCTGGGTATGGGGGTGCACACCTGTAGTCCCAGATACTAGGGAGGCTGAGGTGGGAGGATTGCTTGAACCTGGGAGGTTGAGGCTTTAGTGAGCTGTGATTGTGCCACTGCATTCCAGCCTGGGCAACAGAGCAAGACTCTGTCTCAAACAAACAGAAAACAACAAAACCTTGCTTTTTTTTTTTTTTTTCTTTTTTACTTAAAGCTTTTCTATATTCAGTTTTTGAACTTAAACTGAACTTTGAACTTCCTAAGTTTTTTTTCTGATTTACCACTTTCCACCATCCTGCAGAACCCATCCAGATTTTGCTTTTATGTAAGAGTAAGATATTGTTAAAGTGTTCTCTTACTTAAGTACTGGGGGTGATGGTTTCTCTTACTTCCTGAAATAATGCCTCTCCCCAGTGTAGTACATTTTATACTGTTTGTCTTTTTTATGAGCTTTTTTGAGATTATGTAGAGAGAGCATGCGCTTTATGTTAGGTAGTCCTGAATTTTGAATTTTAGTTCATTTATGAACTCACTACTTAAACCTCCTGAACCTCAGCTTCCTCATCTGTAAATTAAGATTAATGTTTAATAGAATGGTGGGGAAGATTAAGTGGTCAAACACGTTAAAAGTGCCAACAGTGCATGACAAATGTAAAATAGGGGGTGCTCAGCGAATGCTAATTCCCTTGAGTCTCTTGACTGCTTGGTCAATATTGCCACACTCCTTGTGATTACTTTAAAAAAAGTTCACTAAATGTTTACACATAGAGGATAGGCAGATAACATTCAAATGTAGGTGGAAATATGAATATTTGTAACAAATATACAGTAATCTATATTTGGATAAATATCTTTTAGTGTATTGGTGTGGCTAAATGTCAGAATGAAGTTAAGATAGTTGTGTTACTAGTTCTGTGTGCACATAGATTTGTTTATGTAGTATATGTACATAAGTAAGTGAAGGTATATGTGTGTGGGTATTAATCAATGGATATTGATGGCAGTATATGTGTAGGAGAAAGTCATGTCTCTTCAGTTTCCGAAGTGAATTCCAGATTTGTGTTGCAGTGAAAAAGAAAGAAAAACCTGCTCAGTGTTTTTATTTTATTTTAATTTATTTATTGAGATGGAGTCTTGTTCTGTTGCCCAGGCTGGTTGGAGTGCAGTGGCGCAGTCTCGGCTCACTGCAACCTCCGCCTCCCAAGTCCAAACGATTCTCCTGCCTCAGCCTCCTGAGTAGCTGGGATTACAAGTGTGCGCCACCATGCCCGGCTAATTTTTTTTGTATTTTTAGTAGAGATGGGGCTTCACCATGTTGGTCAGGCTGGTCTCGAACTCCTGACTTTGTGACCTGCCCGCCCTGGCCTCCCAAAGTGCTGGGATTGCAGGCGTGAGCCACCGCAGCCAGCCCTGCTCGGTGTTCTTAGAGAAACACTCCAGTTTTACATTTCTTTGTATCTTTTTTCTTTTCCTGTATAGATATTGACTTTTTTTTTTTTTTCCCACTAGGTTGTTAGAGTCAGTCCCTCAGTAATATAGATAATGACTTCGATTTGAGAAATTTGTATAGTGGTCATAAATAAAAGGAAGATGTTTGTACTTTACTGTAGCTTCAGTGAGGTTTAGATTGGGTGTTTTTTTTTTTCCTTTCCTGATGTAAGAGCTTCTTGATTAAACTTCAGGCCCAGAGCTGCCTGCTCTGAGAAGTCATGGTGCCTGTGTAGTCCTCAAGAAATAAATTTTTTTGGCTAAAATGTGCAGTCTCCCAGTGATAGAAACTGTAAATGATTCAAACCAGTTCTAATTCCTGGCTAACTTTGGTACATGCAGCATTCCTATTCTCAACTATTCTTTGAGAGATAAACGTGATATAGAATTGGGATCTCAATAGCCCTAGAAGATAATTGTCTTATGAAAGCATCTGAGTTCTTTATAAAAACTTAATTTAGCATAATCTCTTTTTGGGCTATGAATATGTACTTTGGCTCTGTTTCTGTTGACTGACTTTAGTGATATTAAGAAAGAATAGAATATTGGCTCTGGAGCCAGACCATTTAAGTTCCAGGTGTGACCTTATGGAAACTGCTTAACCTCTCTCTGTGCTTCATAATTAGTACTTAACTCACTGGGTTATTGTAAAGATTAAATAAACTGATACATACAGAATATTGCTTGACTCACCATAAGCAGTCAATAAATGTTACTTTTTTTTTTTTTTTGAGACGAAGTCTTGCCCTGTCGCCCGAGCTGGAGTGCAATGGCGTGATCTCAGCTCACTGCAACCTCTGCCTCCCGAGTTCAAGCAATTCTCCTGCCTCAGCCTCCCGAGTAGTTGGGATTACAGGTGCACGCCTCCATGCCCAGCTAATTTTTTGTATTTTTAGTAGAGACAGGGTTTCACCATGTTGGCCAGGCTGGTCTTGAACTCCTGACCTTGTAATCTACCCGCCTCGGCCTCCCAAAGTGCTGGGATTACAGGCGTGAGCCACTGTGCCCGGCGCTACTTTTTGTTTTGGTGTCTTAAATTATATAGTTCAGTTCAACAAGTGTTTGTCTGCCTTATGTAGATAACAAGGTGAATTTGAACCACCTTGGCCATGGTTCCCGTAAGTACAAGAACTCCTAGTTTAAGGTAAAAAATTAGGGCCCTCTTATGATTGGAGCTTGGTTGCAGTATTAGTTAGTTGAGAAAATATTGTAAAAAGCAACTGCTTTTAAGCAGTTTTATTTTGTTTATTTTTATTTTTATTTTAATTTAATTTACTTTTTTTTGGGGGGGATGGAGTCTTGGTCTGTTGCCCAGGCTGGAGTGCAGTGATGTGATCTTGGCTCACTGCAACCTCTGCCTCCTGGGTTCAAGCGATTCTCCTGCCTCAGCCTCCCAAGTAGCTGGGATTACAGGCGCATGCCACCATGCCAGGGTAATTTTTGTATTTTTACTAGAGACAGGGTCAGGCTGGTTTTGGACTCCTCACCACAGGTGATCTGCCTGCCTCGGTCTCCCAAAATGCTGGGATTATAGACATGAGCCACCATGCCCGGCCAGCAATTTTAATTATTAGACCTCTTTTACCTGTGTATTTGAGAAAGAATACAACATGAATGTTTTGGGCTTTCTTTCCGCCCTGGCTTACTTTAAGATTTTTGGGAGAGGAAACAAGTTAGTTAATGCTTTTCCATTTGCCCTCCACGTTCAAAAATTTTGTTGCTATTTTCTCTTCACTTGTTCTTTTTGTCTTTTTGGGTTTGTTTAATACCTTCTTTATTCCTTTACTGTCTTTTCAGTGGGATCTTGGGAGGGAGCAGAGGTAAATATGGATGTATTATGTTATTTTTATTTTTATTTTATTTTATTTTTTTGTTTCGACACGGAGTCTTGCTCTGTTGCCCAGGCTGGAGTGCAGTGGTGCGATCTTGGCTCACTGCAAGCTCCGCCTCCCGGGTTCATGCCATTCTCCTGCCTCAGGCTCCCGAGTAGCTGGGACTACAGGCGCCCGCCACCATGCCTGGCTAATGTTTTTGTATTTTTAGTAGAGACGGGGTTTCACCGTATTAGCCAGGATGGTCTGGATCTCCTGACCTCGTGATCCATCTCCCTTGGCCTCCCAAAGTACTGGGATTACAGATGTGAGCCACTGCGCCTGGTGTATTATGTTATTTTTAAACTGGAAATCTGTAATTGTAACTATGCTTAAATTGTTAAACATTTAGTACTCTGTCCTTAGGAATGTTGGCTATAACTATATATAGAACTTAAAAAACAATATATTTCTGTAATGTAGTATGTAAGAACAGCGGGGACGCAAGCAGGAGGTACCTCTCTGATATGTGTGTTGTACGCTGATGGCTTCATGAAAAGGGTGCCTTTGGCAAGATACTTCTCTGAGATACCAACTTTAAAATGGGCAAATGGCCTGTAATCCCAGCACTTTGGGAGGCTTAGGTGGGAGGATTGTCTGAGGCCAGGAGTTCGAGACCAGCCTGGGCAACATAGTGAGACCCCCATCTCTACAAAAAAATAAAAAATTACCTGGGTGTGATGGTGCATGCCTGTACGCCCAACGACTTGGGAGGCTGAAGCAGGAGTATCACATGAGTCCAGCACTTCAGGCAGCAGTGAGCTATGATTGTTCCACTGCACTCTAGCCTGGGGGAGAAAGGCGCTTTTAATACCCAAGCTGTTTCATCATCTGATAAGATATAGAAATTTTTGCAAACTGTAGAACTGCAGCACTTCAAATGTAAGGGATACAAAAAAGTTAAGATTAACTTGGGTGTAGAAGAGAAGATAATATAGAGATACAAATTGCAAAAAGAAGGAAGTACAGAGAGGAGATAATAGAGATACAAATAAAAATAATACGGTAATTGCTTTTTAAAACAGTCTGTGGCCTGGCGTGGTGGCTCATGCCTGTAATCCCAGCACTTTGGGAGGACAAGCCAGTTGCGTCACCTGAGGTAAGGAGTTCGAGACCAGCCTGACCAACATGATGAAACCCCGTCTCTACTAAAAATACAAAATTGGCTGGGTGTGATGGTGCATGCCTGTAATCCCAGCTATTCGGGAGGCTGAGGCAGGAGAATCACTTGAACCCGGGAGGCAGAGGTTGCCGTGAGCCGAGATCGCACCACTACACTCCAGCCTGGGCAAGAACAGTGAAACTCCATCTCAAAAAAAAAAAAAAACAAAAAAACCCAAAACAACAAAACAGTCTGTGGCTGGGACAGTGCTGTTAAAAAAAGTAATTATTAGGCTGGGCGTGATGGCTCTCGCCTGTAATCCCAGCACTTGGGGGGCCAGGGCAGGCAGATCAGTTGAGGTCAGGAGTTTGAGACCAGCCTTGTCAACATGATGAAACTCCGTCTCTACTAAAAATACAAAAATTAGCCGGGTGTGGTGGTGTGCACTTGTAATTCCAGCTACTCGGGAGGATGAGGCAGGAGAATCGCTGGAACCTGGGAGTTGGAGGTTGTAGTCAGTCGAGATCACAGCACTGCACTCCAGTCTGGGCGAGAAGAATGAGACTCTGTCTTCCCACTGCCCTCCCTTCCCCCCAAAAAGTAATTATCATCAAGTTTGAGTATGTTAAATCAGGGATGTGTCTTAGAGGAGGTAAATACTATGCTTACTCTTTAGAGAAAATGAATTTTTGAGTGGGAAAGATGGGAATGTCTTCTTCAAGATTTATTGCGGGCACCAGGAATTTAAATCTAAATTTGTTTATGTACTTTTACTTTGATTTATGAAGTAGGAGAGACAGGAAGACTGGGAGATGGCACAAGGCAGTGGTTCTCAACCTTTGTTGTTCATTTAGGATCATCAGGGGAGCTTTTAAGAAAATAACTTGCTTGGGCCCCAGTATTCTGACTTAAGTGGCCTGGAGTGCAGCCCAGGCATACTGTTTTTTTTTTTTCTTCTTCTTCTTCTTCGAACTATGCCAGCTGGTTCTAATGTGCAGTTAGGTTTAGAAGTTCAAACTCCCTGGCCAGGCATGATGGCTCACTCATGCCTATAATCCCAGCACTTTGGGGAGGCCAAGGTAGATGGATCTCAAGGTCGGGAGTTCGAGACCAGCCTAGCCAGCATGGTGAACCCCCCCCCGCCCCATCTTTACTAAAAATACAAAAAATTAGCCAGGTGTGGTGGTGCGCCCCTGTAATCCCAGCTACTCAGGAGGCTGAGGCAGAAGAATCGCTGGAACCCAGGCGGCAGAGGTTGTAGTGAGCGGAGATCACACCATTGCACTCCAGCCTGGGTAACATAGCGAGAGACTGTCCCCCACACCAAAAAATGAAAATAAAAATAAAAATAAAAAAATAAAAAAACAGGAGTTCAAACTCCCTAGACTTTAGAGAAGTTTATTTGGTGTGTTTGGGATAAATGAGAGCTTCCTCTTCCCCCACCCCCTTTTTAAATGGAGTCTCACTCTGTCTCCCAGGCTGGAGTGCAGTGGTGTGATCTCGGCTCACTTCAACCTCTGCCTCCTGGGTTCAAGTGATTCTCCTTCATCAGCCTGCCTAGCATCTGGGATTACAGGTGTGTACCACCATGCCTAGCTAATTTTAGTACTTTTAATAGACACAAGGTTTCACCATGTTGGCCAGGCTGGTCTGGAACATCTGACCTCAAGTGACCTGCCCTCCTTGGCCCCCCCAAAGTGCTGGGATTACAGGCATGAGCCACCATGTCATTATGGCATTAATTACCTCTTGACATACTATAGTAAGTAATGCCATAAGGTAAATTAGAGCTGATATAAGGATGGTGATATATTACATTTGTGCTTTTAGGTGGTCTTGGGAAGGCCTCTTTGAAGTGGTGTCTGAGTAAAGATCTGCATGATGCAAGATAGCATCAGTGCGGATATCCAGGGGACATTTCTGTTTGTCTGTTATATAATAGACAAAAACAGCTAGATAGATTTTCATATTTGGATGGAATTCGAGTTGGGCTAACTTAAAATGTAGGCTCTGTGAGGAGTGATGAAGATGTCTGTGACTACCATTCAGGAGATATCTGGCATCTATGTTAAAACAGAAAACAGTAATTTCAAATATGAGCTCTAAATAGAAATTCACAAGGGCACATGTTCCAAACTGTAGGATTATTATACTGATTAGTAGCTGAGTTGCTTCTCACATTGGCACCTTTGTGCAGCAGTAGCAATTGATTTTTGTTTTTTTGTTTTTTTTTTGAGATGGAGTCCTGGCTCTGTCACTCAGGCTGGCGTGCAATAGTGTGATCTTGGCTCGCTACAGTCTCCATCTCCCGGGTTCAAGCAATTCTTCTGCTTCAGCCTCCCGAGTAGCTGGGACTACGGGCACCTGCTACCACGCTCGGCTAATTTTTGTGTTTTTAGTAGAGACCGGGTTTCACCTTATTGGCCAGGCTGGTCTCGAACTCCTGACCTCAAGTGATCCGCCCACCTCAGCTTCCCAAAGTGCTGGGATTACAGGCATGAGCCACCTCGTCGGGCGCCATTGATTTACAGATGGTTAAGGGTTCTGTTGCGCAACATCCGTTGGGAAGTTAGTCTTCAAATTTTACTTAACTATAGCCAGTTTAGCCAGATTGCACACCTGTAGTCCTAGCTACTTGGGAGACTGAGGTGAGAAGATTGCTTGAGACCAGGAGTTCGAGATTAGCCTGGGCAACATAGTGAGACCCTCTCTCTTAAAAAAAAAATATATATATATATAGATAGATAGATAGATAGATAGATAGATAGATAGATGTAGAGAGAGTGTGTGCGTGCATGCACATGCTCCAGGTCAGCATCCTAAAGGAATAATATAACTTATGTGTCCCAAGACGTTGAGAGATTTAACTATGATAAATCGAACAATGTATATGAAAAAACCCCACAGCAAGTATCTTACAGGGAGTAGTAGGTCTTTAGAGATTGAGCCTTATCCATGATAAATTTTTTGTGGTGATTATGTTTTCAAAACAAATGATATCAGATACTAAAGATTATAGCAAAATAAGAGTGGTCTGATGACACTTTTGGTTAATGTGAATGAAGATAATCATAACTTGGAACTCTTAATTCCAGTAATTTTGTATCTTTTGGTGAACCTCTTCTGTGCTTAAGTAGATGTTGGTTCTCTTGCCTGAAACAACACTGTCCTTGCATTGTGTTTCATCATTTGTTACCTTTTCTTCATGGTGCAGCCACTGACCTTTCCCAAACTTGTTTTGCAGCGAGTTCTGCTTTACAGGAATACTCATTTTGGCTTTTAATACTATAGTGTTACTAACATTTTTTCTCTTATTAAATGATTTCATTTTTGGTTAATTATCTATCAAAAGCTTTGTGAGAACCTTACATTAATTTTGTATCTTCTTTTTAAAAAAATGTAAAAATTCTTGTGGGTACATAGTAGGTATATATATTTTTGGGTTACAGGAGATGTTCTGACACAGGCTTATATCTTCTTTATTGACTTTGAATGATCTTTGCATATAGTACATTTTAATAGGCTATTTTAAGCATTGAAGTCTGATGAGATCTTAGTGGAAATGGAGTTTTACAGTGTATTGTCAGTTTGAAAAGATAATGTATTTCTTGCAACATTTTTGCAAGTTTTTTAGGGTTGTACACTATTTCTTAAAGTATTAGAATTGGTAATTGAAAAAATTTCTTTCCTTCGAAATTTTCAATTTTACCATCCTGGGCAACATGGCAAAACTCTGTCTCTACAAAAAATACAGAAATTAGCCAGGCGTGGTGTCACACACCTGTAGTCCCAGCTACTTGGGAGGCTGAGGTGGAAGGATTGCTTGAGCCTGGGAGGCAGAAGTTGCAGTGAACCGAGATCGCACCATTGTACTCCAGCTGGGCGACAGAGTGAGACCCTGTCTCAAAAAAAAAAAAAAGGAATTTTCAATTTTAAAAGTGATATACCATATAGGATGTTAGATAGACTAAGGGAAAAACAAGCACGTGTAATTTCATTACCTAGAGATGAGCATTGTTAACATTTTGGTATTTCTTTTTACTTTCTTCTATTTTGTTGTCTTTTTTTGGGGGACAGAGTCTCTCTCTGTTGCCCAGGCTAGAGTGCAGCGGTGCAGTCATGGCTCACTGCAACCTCTGCCTTCTGGGTTCAAGCGATTCTCCTGCCTCAGCCTCCCAAGCAGCTGGGACTACAGGTTCATGCTGCCATGCCCGGCTAATTTTTTGTATTTTGGTAGAGACAAAATACAGGGGTTTCACCGTGTTGCCCAGGCTGGTCTCAAACTCCTGAGCTCAGTCACTCCGCCCGCCTCGGCCTCACAAAGTGCTGGGATTACAGGCATGAGCAACCGTGCCTGGCCTCTTCTATTGTTTAATATATTTTTAAAGAATTTAGATCGTAGTGATGTGTTATGAACTACCCCCACCTTAGTTAATAGCATAGTTAATAGGCTGTTGCCCCATGTGTTTATTGTGTTTTTTTTTTTTGAGACAGAGTCTCACTCTTTCGCCCAGGCTGGAGTTCAGTGGCACGATATTGGCTCACTGCAACCTCCACCTCCTGGGTTCCAGTGATTCTCCTGCCTCAGCCTCCCGAGTAGCTGGGATTACAGGTGTCCACCACCACGCCCAGCTAATTTTTGTATTTTTAGTAGAGACAGGGTTTCACCAGGTTGGCCAGGCTGGTCTCAAACTCCTGACCTCAAGTGATTCGCTCGTCTCGGCCTCCTAAAGTGCTGGGATTACAAGTGTGAAGCCATTGCGCCTGGGCGTGTTTATTCTTTTACAGTATCATTTAAAAATTTTTATTTTTTATAGACTATAAAGTAAAATTGCCTATTTTTTTGTGTACTAGTAATACAGCTATACACACATGCATAGGTTGATGTAAACCACCATGACAGTCAGGATACATACCAGTTTCAACACCTGAAAAAATTCCCTGTGGTATCCCTTTGTAGTCGCATCTTCCCTGTACCACTAATCTTTTGGGACCACTGATCTGTTCTCCATACTGTGGAGTTTTGTGTTTTCTACATTGTTATTGAAATATAATCATTCAGTATATAACCTGTTGATACTAGCTACTTGCACTTAGTGTGATGCCCTTGAGGTTCTCTCAAGTTTTTGCATGTATTAGTAGTTCATTCCTTTTTTATTACTGAATAGTATTCCATTGTATTGATGTATAATTATTTGTTCTGCCAGTCACTCTTCGAAGTATGTTTGGGGCTGTGTGTGGTGGCTTGTTACTTCTGTAATCCCAGCACTTAGGGAGGCCGAGGTGGGCACATCACTTGAGACCAGGTTGGGCAACATGGCAAAACCCTGTATCTACAAAAAATACAAAAAATTAGCCAGACATGGTGGTGTGCACCTGTGGTCCCAGCTACGTGGGAGGCTAAGATGGGATGATTACCTGAGTGGTGAGCAGTGATTTCGCTACCATACTTCAGCCTGAGTGACACAGTGAGACCTTGTCTCAAAAAAAAGACAAAGACAAAGAAAAAGAACATTTGGGGTGTTTTCAGTGTGTGATGATTATAAATAGAGCGACTATAAACTTCTGAGTACAGATTTTTGTGTAAACATAAGCTTTTATGTCTTCAGGGTAAATACACAGAAGTAGGATTACAGGGCCGTTTGGTAAGTGTGTATTTAACTTTTTAAGAAACTGTCAAACCAGCGTGGCTGTACCATTTGTATTTCCTTCAGAAATGTATGAGAGTTCCAGTTGTTCTGCATCCTTGCCAGAACTTCATACTATCTTCATATTGTTAAGATATCTGTACTGCCCCAAACAATTTGCAGACTCATTGCAATTCCTATCAAAATCCCAATAACTTTTTTTCTATTTCTGGGAAAAAAAAAAAAAAATCTGTTCCAAAATTCATATAGAATCTCAAGGGACTCTAAATAGTTCAACATAATCTTGACAAAGAACAGACTTGGAAGATTAACACTTTCTGATTTCAAAATTTAGTACGAAGCTACAGTAATCAAAATAGTAAGGTACGAGCATAAAGACAGACATATAGACTGATGGAATAGAGAGCCTAGAAATAAACTATTGCATATATGGTCAAATGATTTTCAACAAGGAGGCCAAGACCATTCATTGGGGGAAACGACAGTCTTTTCAACAAATGATGCTGGAAAGACTGAATACTCACATGCAAAAAGTATGAAGTTGAACTTTAACACCATATACAAAATACAACAATAGAGAATAAGTGTTGGTAAGGATGTGGAGAAATTGGGACTCTTGTGCACTGCTGGTGGGAATATAAAATGGTGCAGCCATTATGGGAAATGGTGGAGTTTCCTCAGAAAATTAAGGAAAAAATAGAATTACCATATGATCGCTGTTCTGTTTCTGGATATGTACCTCAAAGAATTGAAAGCAGGGAATCAAGGAGATATTTGTATGCCAGTGTTCATAGCAGCACTATTCGAAATAGCCAAAAGGTCAAAGCAACCTAAGTGCCTGTCCGTTGATAGTTGAATGGATAAAAGGAAGGAAATTCTGACATAGGCTCTAATGTAGAGGAACCTTCAGGACATTATGCTAAGGGAAATAAGCCAGTCACAAAAGGAAAAATACTATGTGATTCCTTCCATTCATGTGAGATACTTTGAGTAGTCAAATTCATGAAGACAGAAAGTAGCAAAGTGGTTGCCAGGCTTTGGGGAGAGGGGATAAAAGTCAGTTACTGTTTAAAGGGTACAGAGTTTCAGTTTTGCAGGATGAAAGGTCTTCTGAGATGGATGGTGATGATGGATAAACAACAGCATGAATATACTTAATACCACTCAACCGTACACTTAAATGATAAAATGGTAAATTTTATGTGTATTTTACCACAATTTAAAAAACTACATAATTAGAAAAATCCAGTGGCCATGTTTATATAGTCATATCTCTTGGCTCTACTTTGTTCCATTGAGCTATATGTCTGTCCTTTGCAAGTACCACACTTTCTTGTGGTACTGCCTTTTCAAATACATTTCAGTCAGTTTATTTATATGGCGCAATCATAGCTCACTGTAGCCTTGAACTCCTGGGCTCAAGTGATCTCCCACCTCAGTGTCTGAGTGTCTGAAACTACAGGTGTGTGCCACTATGCCTGGCTAAATTTTTTAAATTTTACGGAGACGAGGTCTCACTTAGGCTGGTCTCAAACTCCTGGCTCAAGCGATCCTTCTGCATAGGCCTCCCGAAGTGTTGTATTATGGGTGTGAGCTGTCATGCTGACCCCACCTGGGATTTTGATTGAAATTCCATTAAATCTGTAGATCCATTTGGGAAGTGTTGACGTTTTTACCAGATTGACTTGTTCAGTCCATGAACATGGTATTATTTAGGCTTTTGATTTGTGTAGTCAGCCTTTTATACTTTTCAGCATACATATACACAGAAGGTGTATATGTATAAGTATGTTTTAGAGCTATTGTAAACTGGTATTTTAAAAAATAAATTTTGATTTTAGGTTAATCTGTGCTGGTATAGAAAAGTATGATTGATTTTTATCTACATGGGTAATCATATTTCTGTAAAAAGGGACAGTTTTATTTCTTTTTGATTTGTGTGCCTTTTATATCCTCATTTTTTATTGCAGTGACTAGATCTTTTAGTATAGTATTGAATAGGAATGGTAAGAGCATACATCCTTGTTTTCTTCCTGATCTGTATGGGAAAGTGTTCAGTCTTTTACCATTAAGTATGTTGACATGCCAGGCACAGTGGTGTGCTCCTGTAGTCCTGGCCACTCAGGAGGATTGCTTGAGCCCCAGGCATTTGAGTCGCCCTGGGCAATGTAGCGAGACCCTGTCTCTTAAAAAAAACAAAACAAAACAAACAAACAAAAAAATTCCTGACCTCATGATCCGCCCACCTCGGCCTCCCAAAGTGCTGGGATTACAGGCGTGAGCCACTGTGCCGGGCCGAAAAAGCTGAATTGCTTGATATGTACCATAGACTGAGGTCTCCAGCTGTGGTTACGTGCCATTTCAGACACAGGATTCATTTTGTAAACAGATGACATATATTTACGGTATTGATAAGTGCCATATAGTGCCGTAAATGTATTTTCTCTCTTTCTTTTTTTGCAATTCAGCTTTTTCTTGTAATCATATGACTTGTCTCTGCCTTTTGGGAACACTTGCAGCATCACTAGTGGCACCTCGTATGGGTCTCATAGTGTTATTCAGGGTTTATGGTATTACACTAAACCCAATGAAAATACACGAGAATAAGGAGAGATCACTTTTTACTGCAATTACCAATTAACAATTGAGAGATGAACTGCTCACCTGGATATGATTAGGGTCACATGGTGGATACTCGTAATACTTGAACTCACTGCAATAGGAACAAAATTATCACAGTTTTATAATGTATGCTACAGTTAATTTTATGTAGTTATGATTTAATACTGTATTTTTTACATTTGTTTACGTTTTTCTTGACTGGTGCCATATACTATTCGTGTAAGTTTTGATAATTTTAACTTTATAGTAGATTTATGTATATTTTATGTCAGTGAATGATAAAATAGACTAATATCTACATATATTTTATGCATCACTGACATACTGTTTTCTTAATTTTTTAGATATGTCTAGGCTACGTGTTTTGTCTGCATGTTTTTTAAATTGTCACAAATCAATATATTGAAAAAAATTTATATTACGAGTGGTCTCATGGTGTTCAAACTTGTATGGTTCGAGGGTTAGCTGGGTTTTCTTCTTGTGCATACCCGTAATAAAGTTTAATTTAAAATGTAGGCATAGTGAGAGATTAACAACTAATAATAAAATAGAACAATTATAATATAATAGAAGTTATGTGAATGTGGTCTCTCTCAGAATATCTTATTGTACTATACCTACTTTTGGACCTTTGAGAATATCTTATTGTACTGTACTTACCTGTTTTTGGACTTCTATTGACTGGGTAACTGAAACTGCACAAAGTGAAACTGCAGATAAGGAGGGGCACTACTGTATCTAATAACTGTCCATGCTGTCTTTATGCTTATTGAGTTTTGTAAAAAATGACATCCAATAATTCATTTTTAAAAGTTTTGTTTTGAACACTTTAATTTTGCACCAGAGAAAGATTGCGAGAATCGTATGTTACAAAGAACTTCCCTATATACCCTTTACCCAGCTCTACTAGTTTTAAACATTTTACTACATTTGCTGATTATTCCCTTATATGTATATATATACACATACATATTTTTATTCTCCTTGAGAGTTGGTTGCGTATATCTTGCTCGTTTTCCCTATACTGTTTCTGTGTTTATTTCTCAGAACAATGATGTTCTTTTATAATAGCAATTTGGTTGTCAGATTTTGATAGTTTCACATTGATACTTTTATTTAATTTATGGTACATACTTGAATTTAATCCAGTTGGCCCAATGATGTTCTTCAGAGAAGTTTTTTCCAGTTTAAGATCCAATTCAGGATAATATATTGTGTTTAGTCGCTATGTAAACATTTATTTTTAATAGACCATTGTCCTGAAACTCTTAAGTGTTGAATTTTTGTTCTTTTAACAGCTAAACCAGGTGGACAGGTGAAATGTCAGTATATTTCTGCTGTGGATAAAGTTATATTTGTGGATGATTATGCAGTAGGATGTAGGAAGGACCTTAATGGAATCTTGTTGTTAGACACTGCTCTGCAAACTCCAGTTTCAAAGCAGGATGATGTGGTTCAGCTTGAATTACCCGTTACAGAGGTAAGTTGAAATAAGTATCAATGAGGTCCTCTACTTAAGGTAATATTAGACGTATTAGATGTTAAATGAAATTAAGTCAAACTTTAAGGACGTTATTGTATGTGTTGCTATAAAAACAGAATTTAATTATTGACCACAACTTCATTTAAATATTAATACTCACCTTTTCTCTGTATAATTAATTCTTGTTGAAATGGTGTTTTTAGGTGTGAATGGTGCATCAGCACAGGTTAAACAGCTGTAACAGAGACCCAAAAAAACAATGGCTTAAACAGGATAGCTTGTTTCCATTAACAGTCCGGGGCTAAATGTATGGCCAGCATTGCCAACCTCAGCATTTGGGTTAGCTTGGGAGTTTTAAGACAGCTGCTCTAGGTCTCATTATTTCCCAGTCACAGGGAAAGAGAGGGCAGGAGGCTAGAGGAGAGCACTGTGGCATCTCACTCTTCCCTCCTTCCTTTTCCCAGTCCCTTAACCCCCTGTCCCCTCTCCTACTTATTTGTTCTTGTTCTCTTTCTGCCTTTCACAACTCAAATGCTCTCATATAACCTCATGTTTACCCCATTAGACAGAATTTAGTCACATGGCCACACCAAGCTGAGAGGGAGACGGGGAAAAAGGTGGTTCTTTCCTTTTTGTTTTAAATATTTTAAAATGAGAGAGGAGTACACACTGGTAAACACCAGTATTTTTTTTTTTTTTTCTTTGAGACAGAGTCTTGCTCTGTCACCCAGGCAAGAGTACAGTGGCTCGACCTTGGCTCACTGCAGCCTTCATATCCCGGGTTCAAGTAATTCTCTTGCCTCAGCCTCATGAGTAGCTGGGATTACAGGCATGCGCCACCACACCCAGCTAATTTTTGTATTTTTAGTAGAGACGGGTTTCACCTTATTGGCCAGACTGGTCTTGAATTCCTCACTGCAATTGATCTGCCTGCCTTGGCCTCCCAAAGTGCTGGGATTACAGGCGTGAGCCACCGCGCCCGGCCACACAACCAGTAATTTTTGCTATGCATCATGTCTTTCAATAACTTGAGTTTTAAGTTTTAGCCCTATATACTTTTCTGTGGTGTTAAATTTTCTTAATTTTTAAGTCTAGCCCAACTTAAATTCTTTTTGTGTGGGTTCATATCCTGCAGTTTGAAAGTACATTTTTCACAATTACCGGATTTTGCATCACCTTAAATAGAACGTAAAAGGTTATGTTTTGTTCTCTAATAAAGTAAGATATTATTTCTGTGTTCATGCTAAGTTATTATGAAAGTTATAAGAGAAGTATGTCCAATAAAGTATATCCACTTAGATTTTACATTTAGTGTCATATAACGTAGTCTATTATATGTTAATATTGAAAGCATGTTGCTGGACGTTTGAGTTCCACAAACAGAGAAGCTATCTTTTTCTTTTTCTCATCAGAGTATTTGGATCTGGAGGCATGTCTAAAATCTTTGGATAGATAATTAATTAGTTCTACTTGATTTGAACAAGTAGAAACTTTGAAAAACCATTTGAAAAAATTGAACATTTTTTCCTCCTAATTTAAGGAATGTAAACCAGCTGATATCAGGATATAAAATCAGCAGCGAAAAACACTATCAAACTATGTTCAGGTTTAACAAAGAATTAAAGAATTACAATAAAATACTTGAACACTTATTAACTCTCAAGTCAGTGTTTTTCCTACTACAGTGAAATGCTAAGTGTTTAACTTCTATCCCTTCCTCCACCTTGTCTGCTGTTACATCTACTGTTTTTTTTCTTCTCTTTTTACTTTCCTCACAGCTGTAACTGTTGTTCGGATAATATTGTTTGTAGATCTTCCAGCATTCCAGGCTTCCTTTACTGCATCATATTAGTTTGTCACTGTCTTCCCTAAAGTACGGGGTCTTAGGTTTGATTTGCTCAGTGTAGATATACTCTTTACCTTATATTAACATGTATCTTTATTACAGAAGTTCATATTGGATATGTGGATAACAACGCAAAGGGCTTTTTCATATTACTTGCTGACTTAGTGTGCTCTATTATGACTTTGTATAACTTGAGTATTTAAAGCTCATTGGAGGACTTTAAGTTTGTCTCTTCAGATTTTTTCCTGTATTATTTTTGCTTATGGTTTCAGCTTGTCCATTTTTCTATGTTGATTTAGTTTATAATAACTACTTTGTATTTAAACTTTACCATGTAGTACTGCTGCACTGAATACATTACTTTATCTCATTTAATTTTATAACAGCCTTTTAAATTATTGTTTAATTAGATTTGTTAAAAGGTAAGTTTAGTATAGTATCTATCATAATCATTGCATATTAAATTATCTGAACGAGGATCTAAATTTAATTTTTTGTTGTTCTTGTGTTGAATTTTCTGTTTTTTTATTTTTATTTTTTATTTTTTAGGCACAGCAGCTCTTATCAGCATGTTTAGAAAAGGTAGATATTTCTAGTACGGAGGGTTATGATTTGTTCATCACACAGCTCAAAGATGGTTTAAAAAATACATCTCATGAGACTGCAGCAAACCACAAAGTTGCCAAGGTAAGAAGTTAATAGACCGTCTCTTTTGGAGTTATATTACAGTGGACACCTCCATTCTTTTGCTGTTTCCTCTCCTTTTGGAAATGTTCTAATTGTAGGTTTTTCTTTTAAAAAGCAAAATGTGCTTATAAGTCATCTTAAAGTTGAAACTGTCCGGGCATGGTGGCTCACGCCTGTAATCCCAGCACTTTGGGAGGCAGAGGTGGACACATCACCTGAGATCAGGAGTTTTGAGATCAGCCTGGCCAACACGGCGAAACCCCGTCTCTACTAAAAATACTAAAATTAGCCAGGCGTGGTGGCAGGCGCCTGTAATCCCAGCTGCTTGGAGGCTGAGGTATGAGAATCACTTGAACCCGGGAGGCCGAGATTGCAGCGAGCCGAGATTGCAGAGATTGTGCCACTGCACTCCAGCCGTGGGGATAGAGTGAGACTCTTTTGCCAAAAAAAAAAAAAAAAAGTTGAAACTGAAACTTTTTAATCGAAGCTTAACTTCAGTTTGTGGGGACTATTTTGCTTATTGTGTTTTCTGATGCTTCCTTAAATCTTCCTTAGTGCCTGATAGATCTGGATTGGTCAAGAGGCTGATGAAAGAAGCTTCCTTGTTAGGTTGTGAGCTTGGATGCTTGGATAAGAATGGACTGTGTCTTTGGAAATTGAGCCATTTTGTGCTTTCTCTGAAATGTTTTGGCATACTGGGATGTATATGAGAGAGGGTGCTTTCAACTAAATCCTTGGATACATTTTTATTAATTTCCTCCATATTTTTCTTTCAAGACCTTTTCTAAGTTATACTACATATAAAACTTCCATATTGAAGGGTGTAAGGTAGAAGATAAAAGCCATTTTCCTATAAGTAACTTGGGCATTTACAAAGATTCTTCTCAAGTACAGTTGTAACTATACTAAAATATACTAATATTGTGTTGTGATATACCTTGCTTTTTTTCTTTTCTTTTTTTTTTTTTTTTTTTGAGACTGAGTCTTGCTCTGTCATCCAGGCTGGAGTGCAGTGGCCGGATCTCAGCTCACTGCAAGCTCCGCCTCCTGGGTTCACGCCATTCTCCTGCCTTAGCCTCCCGAGTAGCTGGGACTACAGACGCCCGCCACTTCGCCCGGCTAGTTTGTTTTTTTTTTTTTTTGTATTTTTTTTAGTAGAAACGGGGTTTCACCGTGTTAGCCAAGATGGTCTCGATTTCCTGACCTCGAGATCCGCCCGTCTCGGCCTCCCAAAGTGCTGGGATTACAGGCTTGAGCCACCGCGCCTGGCCTATTTTTTCTTTGAGACAGGGTTTCACTCTTGTTTCCCAGGCTGCATGCAGTGCAATGGCGCTATCTCGATTCACTGCAACCTCTGCCTCCCCGGTTCAAGTGATTCTCCTGCCTCAGCCTCCTGAGTAACTGGGATTACAGGTGTGTGTTACCATGCCAGGCTAATTTTGTATTTTTCAGCAGAGACAGGGTTTCACCATGTTGGTCAGGCAGGTCACGAACTCCTGACCTCAGGTGATCTGCCTGCCTCTGCCTCCAGAGTGCTGGGATTACAGGTGTGAGCCACTGCACCTGGCTCTTTTTTTTTGGTTTTGAGACAGGGTCTCGCTCTGTAACCTAGGCTGGAGTGCTGTGGTGTGATCTCAGTTCACTGCAACCTCCACCTCGTGGGTGCACACTATTCTTCCTCAGCCTCCCGAGTAGCTGGGATTACAGGCACATGCTGCCATGCCTGGCTAATTTTTGTATTTTTAGTAGAAGTGGGGTTTCACTATGTTGGCCAGGCTTGTCTCGAGCTCCTAACGTCGTGATTCCCCTGCCTTGGCCTCCCAAAGTTCTGGGATTACAGGCATGAGCTACCGAGCCTGGCCACCTTGCTTTTTTTCACTCAAGAATTTATCTTGGATATCTTCTAATACCCTCAGAGATCATCTGTGTTCTTCTTAATATTTGCATTGAGTTTTTTTTTTTTTTTTTGTAGATTTATCATGATTTTATTATACCTTACTTTATTGATGGAACATTTTATTTAGGAAAACAGAAACTGTACTATAAATTTCAACAGAGATAATGTATTATAAGAAATTAACTGGTGTTTGAAAACTGAAAAAGTGAAAAGGAAATCCTGAGATAACAGAGATAACTATAGGAAGCAGTTTTCACCTAGGTCAGGAGGAACAAAGATTAGGGGTTATCAGAACCTAGAAACTTAGAGAATAGGCCCTGTGGATCTGGTACTAGGAACTGCTACCCAGTTGGTAGCTCAGGAGCGTGGATGAGGACCTTGCAAAACTGGGACTCAGATCTCTGAAGAGAGATGCTACTTGACTGTTGGTAGTACCTCTGAGGGAGCTCTATGAAACTGGATCTCAGAATGCTAAAACAACCAAACCAAAACAAAATGCTGAAGACTGGAAGAATCAACTACCGTGTCAGGTTCTTTGCTGAAACAGTGCTGATGGCAGTGGCCAGTAAATAAGAAGGAGCAAGTCTTTCTTCTTTCATCTTTCTTTCCAGTTTCCTTCCTGTGCTGCTGCTGGGAGAACCTAAAAGCCAGGAAACTGGTTGAAAAGAGGAAATATAGTATGCAGAGTCCTATCCCCAACCTGATAGAGCAGAGAATTAAAGGGTAGATTTGGAACTCAGAGACAACAGTTTAATTAACTGGCACAGTCTACCCTGTTGGCTAATTAGCATCTCCATTCATACTTTATATGTTTGAACTTTCATGTAACAAAACTATTACGCTTTTTAAAAAATTTATTTTTGTTTTTGGAGACAGGGTCTTTGTTGCCCAGGCTGGAGTACAGTGGCACAGTCTTGGCTCACTGCAACTTCTGCCTCCTGGGTTCAAGCAATTCTTCTGCCCCAGCCTCCTGAGTAACTGGGATTACAGATGCGTGCCACCATGCCTGGCTAATTTTTGCATTTTTAATAGACGTGGGGTTTCACCATATTGGTCAGGCTGGTCTTGAACTCCTGACCCCCAACTTTGCCTCCCAAAATACTGGGATTACAGGTATGAGCCACCACGCGTGGCCTAGTCCTCAGTTTATTTAATTTTTTAATTTAATTTTTTTGTTTTTTAGATAGAGTCTCTCTCTGTCACCCAGGCTGAAGTGCAGTGGTGTGATCTTGGCTCACTGCAACCTCTGCCTGCTGGGTTCAGGTGGTTCTCCTGCCTCAGCCTCCTGAGTAGCTGGGATTATAGGCGCATGCCACCACACCTGGCTAATGTTTGTATTTTTAGTAGAGATGGGGTTTCACCATATTGGTCAGGCTGGTCTTGAACTCCTGACCTTGTGATCTGCCCACCTTGGCCTCCCAAAGTGGTGGGGTTATAGGTGTGAGCCACTGCGCCCGGCCTAGTCCTCAGTTTATAATGGTCAAGAGGATATATTGGTCAAGAGGATGTATAATTGTCAAGAAGATATATAATTTCTTTTTTTTTCTATTACCTGTTTCTTATCAGCTCTATCATCATTCAGCACCTCAGCTGGTCAGGATTCTTTACATAGTGGAGCAACCCATCTTTAGTCTTGAAGAATCTGAATCCTCCGTGGTGCTGTGTTTTTATTTTATTTTATTTTTTGAGATGGAGTCTCACTTTGTCACCCAGGCTGGAATGCAGTGGCATGATCTCAGCTCACTGCAACCTCCGCCTCCTGGTTTCAAGCCATTCTCCTGCCTCAGCCTCCTGAGTAGCTGGGTTATAGGCACCCACCACCACACCTGGCTAATTTTTTGTATTTTTAGTAGAGACGGGGTTTCACCATGTTGGCCAGGCTGGTCTCGAACTCCTGACCTCAGGTGATCCACTGCCTCGGCCTCCCAAAGTGCTGGGATTACAGGTGTGAGCCACCAAGCCTGGCTGGTGCTGTATTTTAAGTTGTAATTGTTACTTCACCTTTACTATTGAACTTGGAAGTATTAAGGGGCATCCTAGAGAATCTCCTGGGTTCTGCATAAGTTCCCCTTGCCTCTTGTTATTTAGCATCATTCCAGTTTTCCCCTTGTCAGTTCCAGTCATACAAACTAGTAGAATGACGTACTTCTTTGCCTATGTATTCAGTGGCAAGAGGACCTCAAAGTTGCTGGGTAGCAATCTCAACACCAACTTCAATGGAAGTGTTGTTGTACCCCTGCAGGAACATTCCTCCCTTGGGAGTAAGACCTGTAGCGCTGAAAGCTTAAAAAAAAAATCTGTGAATGGGTTTGTTAAATATAATAGTGGGCATGCTTAGAGAAACTGTCATACATTTTTGGTTGATTCAGAGCATATGCTTTATCTTGTAAGGTAGAACCCTATAACCTTTCAGCATGTCTCTTGCAGTTAGTGTTGAAAATGAGTCTTTAGTAGACCACTGAGCTTTTCTGCCAGGCCAGCTTCATCAGGATAATGCACAGTAAGACCAGTGGGAAAATTTTTTTTTTTTTTTTTTTTTGCTTTGAAATACTTTTCTTGATCAGAAGCAAAGTTTTCTACAATACCATGACATTCTGTCAGTCCACAGGCAATGGACTATATAATATTACAGCAGAAGCCTATGGACAGAACAGGTAAATGCATACCTAGAATATATATTTGTTATGTTGAAGACAAATTGCTGCCTAGTCCATGACTAGGAATCCCGTATAATCAACCTACCATCAGATAGCTGGCTATTCCCCCTGGGAAATGGCGTGATATTGGCCACCCAACTTTGTTAACTGCTGTTTGACAGATTAGGCAATCAGCAACAGCTGTAGCCTGGTTAGTATTTGTACAGGGAAGTTTACATTTTTGGGCCTGTGTATAGCCTCCATATCTTTTGCCATGGTAGTTTGCACACAGGTCCGTTGAGCAAGCACTGGAGTGCCCTTGGAGAGAGGCTTACTGTCATGTATATAATGTGTATAATTTCTCCCATTTCCTCTGAAATGGATGCCTTTTGGTGTGCATTGATATATTTCATAAATATTTTTGCCCTCTGGGAGTTCTATTCGTAGTCCTTTGTTTTTGACCTCCTTGCTGCTAGTCTTCTAGTCCTATTTCTTCCAAGTGCCTGACCATCTAGCTAACAAATTAGCAACTCTCCATTAATTAGTGAGGATCTTTACTTCTGGCCAACTAAATCCATACAAGAATACTCACATATAGTGACTGAAGTTCTAGCTATTGAGAAGATTTACCTTCACCACTGTCCTTGTGATTGGGGCTGTAATTCTGTAGCCATCCACTTCGGAGTAGTACCAGCATATCATGCAGAACCATCTGTAAATCAGGACCAAGAGTGTTTTCCCCTCATATTATTTCATCATAAGGAGTTCCCCATGAAGCCATTGATGTAGAACAAGGAGGAGACATAGTGGGAGTAGGTATTGAATTCTGAGCCACTTGTTTATTCAGTTTTTCCTTTTGGACTTTGTCAAGACGGATCTCTTATAAAACACTTGATGAAGGATACTTGTTGCTTGTGCTCAATATTATGGTTGATGTGTCAGATAACATCTGGACAGCTCTGAATTCGTAGACATTAGTTTCATAGATAGATATTAATCTCTATCTGGGGCTAGTAAGAAACTAGAAGTTGTTTTTCAAAAGGAGAATGGTCATTTGCATGAGAGAGTATGGCTTTGCTCCAAGATCCTAGTATTCTGCTGTGTGATTGTCCCAGTTAGGTTGCCACAGGCTCCTTACAGCATCATTATTTGCCATGGACTTCTAGTGTCAGTGTCATTGAAAGTGCTCTTAAGGTAAAAGTAGCAGAGTATCTTGCAGTACAGTCTGGTCTTGTTGCAGAGTTTCTTGTTCTGCACCTTACTCAAAATTGGCACCCTTATATATTTCTTGATACTTGGATTAGAGCACACATTGAAGTGTGCTGGATATTGGCTCCCAAATCCAAGTAGGCCCGCTAAGTATTGTGGCTTTTGTTTCTGTGGTTGGTGTTACAAGTTGGAGCAACTTGTCTTTCATTTTGGAGGGAACTGACCTAACCAGACCTCTGGACCTCTGAAACTTAACCACAGCTACGGAATCTTGAGTTTTTCTGGGGACTCTTGTTCTCTAGTTTGCACCTTACTAAGGCATTTAATTTCCTTGCTGTTTCCTCTTCATCTGGACCAATCAGTGTGCTGTCATGATGTAGTGGACCAGTATGTTGATCTGCAGGATGTTATGATGATCAGGATTTCTAGAACGTGAGATGTGGTCTTAGGGAAAGATTGGGAAGATTTATTATTGTTCCTGCCAGGTGAAAGTGGACTTTTTGGATAGTCCTTAAAACTAAAGATAGAAACATTGGAAAGAACAGTAACTGCCTACCAGATATCAGGGGATTTGTTGATTTGCTTTAATAAAGATACCTCATCTGGAAAATCAGCTGCAATTGAAGTCACCACCTGATAGTTTACCAGCCACAGTCGTTCTTCAAGATCCATTTACTACAGGTCAGTAAAGGGGACAAGGTCATTTGGTTACCTTTGTATCTTTTAAGTCTCTCTCTCCCTCTCTCTCTCTCTCTCTCTCTCTGTCTCTTTTTCTTTCTTCCCAAGACAGGGTCTTTCTCTCTCACTCAGGCTGGAGTACAATGGTGTGATTTTGGCTTACTGTAGCCTTGCCCTCCTGGGCTCAAGTGATTTTCCCACCTCAGCTGGGATGAGTAGATTTTCCCTCCTGAGTAGCTGGGATGACAGGTGCATGCCATTACGCCTGGCTATTTGTTTTTTAGCAGAGATGAGATCTTGCTGTGTTGACCAGGATGGTCTCAGGCTTTTAGGCTCAAACGAACCTCCATCTGCAGTTTCACAAAGTGCTAGGACTATAGGTATGAAGGCACTATGCCCAGCCTCAAATCTTTCACAGTGGCATTAATCTAAAAAATTTCTTCAGGAATGTAGCATTGCTTTAGTTTATTATCTTTGTAGAGAAGGAAAGTTGTAGGGGCTTATACTTGGTGTTTTCTGTATTACTGGTCCACAGAGAAGAGCAGAGAGCTAATTTGGGGATTGTTTTCAGTTGCCTGTTTTATAGTATGCATTCAGGGACTGGGGAAGTAACTATTAGACAATAAGGATTTACAGACCCATAGAACTCTCTGAGACAGCTTTGGGCCAAAACTTTATTAATCGCTTGACCATCCTACGTGCCCTCTTTCGTGGACCACAGTGATGTTTTAGGTCAGTTCAGTGCCACTTTTTTGTAATGCCTGAAAGATCTTTTCCCCCATGCACAGTCACTGTAGTGAATGCCCATAGGTCTTTTTGAGGGAAGGTTTGGAGTATGATTTACAGTACTGTATATAGTTGGGGTATCATAGGATCCTTTCTCAAGGGGTGTCATCCTCCCTTTAAATAAAAAGCTGTGATCTGTGAACAGATTAATTAGGTCTAGAAGTTTTTATTCTCTCTCTCTGTTTTTTTTTTTCTTTTTTCTTTTGCAATTCAAGTCATGTTTTTGGCCACAAGTTTTTCCAGTATTGTATAGATAAGTAATAATATACTAGTCTGCCTTGAGTGTACTAAACAAGAGTAGCAATCATTCATGGGTGAACTGGGGACAGGATATAAAGATGAAATTACATTATAGACTCATTTCTCTGGGAGAATAGTACTTAGCAGTTTTGTGGTCTAACTTCAGTAATTTTTGTAATATTAAATAATCATGGCTAACATTTATCGAATATTGTTGATGGCGAAGCTGGGCTCAGAATCCAGATGTGTGACTGTAAGGCCATGTTTTTAGTTGCTATTGCTGGATTATGGTGACAATAGCAAGAAAAACATGAATTTGCTATGCTGAACTAAATCCTCATATACTCCAGTAATGGTAATTGTCTAAATATATTCTTACGGATGGAGGTATTTGAGTGCCTACTCTGTGCTTAACATTGTGCTGGATGAATAGGAAAAATGACAGATGATTTTAGTTGTCCTTAATTTTTGGTGATATATATATGTATGAGAATGTGTGTTACTGTCTGGTTCTGAACTGTCTTTTCCAGGGTAGTTAGTTGAGGTTTCATTTAAAAAATTTAAAAATTTTCATTGACAAATAATTGTATTTATTTATGGAGTATAATGTGATGTTGTAATATATGTATATATTATAGAAAGATTAAATTAAGCTAATGAACATATCTATCAACTCACCTACTTACCATTTCTTTGTAGTGAGAATGTATACTATTCTTTTAGCAATTTTGAAATTTACAATACATGGGCCAGGGGGCGGTGGCTCATGCCTGTAATCCTAGCACTTTGGGAGGCCGAGGCGGGCAGATCATCAGGTCAGGAGTTCAAGACCAGCCTGACCAACCTGGTGAAACTCCGTCTCTACTAAAAATACAAAAAAATTAGCCGGGCGTGGTGGTACACTCCTGTAATCCCAGCTACTCATGGAGGCTGAGGCAGGAGAATCACTTGAACCCAGGAGCCACAGGTTGCAGTGAACCGAGATTGCCCCTCACTATTCCATCCTGGAAACAGAATGAGACTCTGTCTTAAAAAAAAAGAAAAAAGAAATATACAATACATGATTAGTAACTGCATTACCAGATCACTAAAACTAGTTCCTCCTAAGCTTCCCAGAGTGTTGGGATTACAGGCGTGAGCCACTGCACCTGGCCTTTACTGCACATTTTCTTTACCCAATCGCCCACTGATGGATACTTAGATTGGTTCCGTATCTCGGCTCTTGTAAGATATTTTATTATTTTTTTACAACTGCAAGTTTCTGCTTTAAATGATAAACTAATGAAGAAAACTGACTTGAAACTGGTGAGTAGTTCTTTATTTGATAATGGTTAAGTTATGGTTTTGGTTAAAACTGTTGAGTACATTTTCCTTTGCTTATACTCCCATTTTCTTTCAGTGGGCCACAGTTACATTTCATCTTCCTCATCATGTATTGAAGTCCGTTGCCAGTGCCATTGTAAATGAACTCAAGAAAATAAATCAAAATGTTGCTGCCTTACCTGTGGCGTCCTCAGTGATGGACAGATTGTCTTACCTCTTACCTAGTGCACGTCCAGAACTCGGAGTGGGGCCAGGCCGTTCTGTAGACAGGTATGAACCTTGCTTACAAAGAAAGGCGGCAGTGAGATAGAATTGATTAGGTTTTGCATTAAACAAGAATAACTAGAAAATCTGGTTATGATTTTTAAAAATTTCAGAATTTCTAGCCCAATTTTGAAATAAAAAAAATTCAATATGAATTAGAATTTGAAAACCAGATTTAAAGTAAACTACTGCTTGAATTGCTATTTTTAAACACTATTTTTTAGTACACTAAAGGTATTTCAAGGGGTTATAAAGCCACGTTTTGAAAATTCCAGTTTAGTACTTGCTTAGTAAATATTTTAGTTAAATTAAAATTATTATTCAGTGAATAACTGTTTTTCCATTGATGACATTTCGTGACCTTTGAGATAAATTTTGCCTAACTTATCATGCCCAAAGGTGAGTATAAGGAAAGTGCTATCATTTTACAATTAAAAAAAAAAAAAGTTTAAAAAATAATAGGAATAATTTTGAGTTAACATTTTTTTATGCTGCTTGCACTAGATTTAAAGTGTTACAAAAATCATACCTAAACCATCATTTTCTTTGTTAGAGTTTTTTTGAATGCCTATTTTGTTTAATTAAAAAGCCAGTAACACATTCATTTAAAAACTTAAATGATTTGCTATTTGAAATGGCATTGAGATTCTTACTAAAAGTACCGAGGTTTAGAAATGCAATACTGAAATATAACACCCAGCAATTTTGATTAGATTTTTGTTTGCCTTCTCATTTAGTATTTATTTATTTATTTTTGAGACGGAGTTTCACTCTTGTTGCCCAGGCTGGAGTGTAATGGCGCGATCTCGGTTCATTGAAACCTCCGCCTCCCAGGTTCAAGAGATTCTCCTGCTTCAGCCTCTTGAGTAGCTGGAATTATAAGTGTCCACCACCATGCCCGGCTAATTTTTTTTTTTTTTTTTTTTGAGATGGAGTTTCCCTCTTGTTGCCCAGGCTGGAGTGCAATGGCACGATTTCAGCTCACTGCAACCTCTGCCTCCCAGGTTCAAGTGATTCTCCTGCCTCAGCCTCCCAAGTATCTGGGATTACAGGCATGTGCCACCATGCCCGGCTAATTTTGTATTTTTAGTAGAGACAGGGTTTCTCCATGGTCAGGCTGGTCTCGAACTCCCTACCCCAGGTAATCTGTCCGCCTTGGCCTCCCAAAGTTCTGGGATTATAGGCATGAACCACTGTGCCTGGCCAAATTTTCTTTTTTTTTAATGTTTTGAGACAGAGTCTTGCTCTGTCGCCCAGGCTGGAGTACAGTGGGGCTGATCTCGGCTCACTGCAAGCTCCGCCTCCCATGTTCATGCCGTTCTCCTGCCTCAGCCTCCCGAGTAGCTGTGACTACAGGCGCCTGCCACCATGCCCAGCTAAGTTTTTGTATTTTTAGTAGAGATAGGGTTTTGCCATGTTAGCCAGGATGGTCTCGATCTCCTGACCTCATGATCTGCCCGCCTTGGCCTCCAAAAGTGCTGGGATTACAGGCATGAGCCACTGCACCTGGCATGCCTGGCTAATTTTTTGTATTTTTGGTAGAGACAGGGTTTCACCATGTTGGCCAGGCTGGTCTCGAACTCCTGACCTCAAGGTGAGCTACCCGTCTTGGCCTCCCAGAGTGCTGGGATTACAGGTATGAGCCACTGTGCCCAGCTGTAGTATTTATATTTTTACATTTCCATTGGATGTGAGTTGTAATTTCCTAAGCATCTTTCTGAAGTACATTTACATATAGTATGTGCTGATGTTACCAAAGGCACTACTGAATGAATTCATTTTTAACTTCTATTATTTTTAGTATGGCTCTTCTAGTTCAGTAGCAATATTTATTAATTTATCTTTTGGTAAACTGATTTTTGCTTAATCACTTGCCATCTTTTTGTTAAGTGATTTTGTTGTTACATATGTAACTTTTATTAGTTGTATTAACAATTGGGGAGAATTTTTATATTCTGTAGGAGTAATCTCTTGGGCAAAATGCAGACTATCATTTTTAATCAGATTATCTGGTGATATGTCCTATGGCTGTCATTTAAATATTCTTTGGGGTGTGTCTGAGATGGGAAAAAAGGAAAAATACGTAATTAGAACAAGTGCTTCTTGTCTGAGATCTATGCCTATTTTGAGATTATAAAAGAGTCAGCTCTGCAGAGCTATTTTCTTTGCAAACAGTTGCAGTGTTTCTAAAGAAATCAGTGCAAGCTGTGGTAAATGTTCTATTTTAGGAAATGCAGCCATTAGATAGGATATTCAGTATTTTTAGAGGTGTTAAAATGTCCCAAAATATTAATTTTGATATAGACTGTGGTGTTTGTTTCATTAAAAATGAATCTAGGAGCCTATGAAGGCTTTGATGAACTTAGGTCTGTGGAAGGTTTGAGTTAGGTCTATTGGATGCTACTGCTGTTTTGTTGGGTAGTATAATGAAATGAGATAGGTCTTCTGTTCTAAGACTGATCCTAAAGACATATATAACATGAAACTGAGAAAGCTTTTCTAACCCAACAGCTATTTGTTTAAAAACCTGAATACAACTATAAGTGAACCTGAAGTTACTAGCAATTTTATAGAAAATCATGTGCTAATTTAAGGGAAGAATTTAGAAGAGTATTTTCTTGTTCTCTTTGTCATGACCTTTACCACTTTTTCTTTCTGTTATCAGTTGTAATTTTGTGTTAGGATTAATAAACTTGGCTTATCCTTAAAATTCTTTTAATTCTTTTAAGATTCTTACTTAAAATCTTTTGGACTCTTCTAAAGTTTACTATGGTCCTTTAAAAAATTACTCTGGGCCGGGTGCAGTGGCTCACGCCTGTAATCTCAGCATTTTGGGAGGCCGAGATGGGTGGATCACGAGGTCAGGAGATCGAGACCATCCTGGCTAACATGGTGAAACCCTGTCTCTACTGAAAAATACAAAAAACATTAGCCGGGCGTGGTGGCGCGTGCCTGTAGTACCAGCTACTTGGGAGGCTGAGGCAGGAGAATGGCGTGAACCCGGGAGGCGGAGCTTGCAGTGAGCGGAGATGGCGCCACTGCACTCCAACCTGGGCGACAGAGCAAGACTCTGTCTCAAAAAAAAAAAAAAAAATATATATATATATATATATATATATATTACTCTAGTACTTTCTGTTATACTTTGAGTCTTGGTGAGCTGATGTGTTTTAATATGAAAACGTATGTAATCTACCCCTAGAATTGTTTATCAGCTGCAGCCACCAATCAGGTTTTCTCCTTCCCTTTCTGTTTAAGGGAAATTCCTAAAAATTATCATTTTTAGTTTAAAGTAAAATATTGAACTTGATCATCAGACCATTTGCAGTTTTTGTTGATAACCCAGTAAAATTATTTTCTGCATTGTTAAATAGAAGTTTCACTGTGATTTGATGCCTAACTTGAATTACATAAAGTATGTTTACTTTTAGATCACTGATGTATAGTGAAGCTAACAGACGGGAGACATTTACCTCATGGCCTCATGTAGGCTATAGGTGGGCACAACCAGATCCCATGGCTCAAGCTGGATTTTATCATCAGGTAAAAAAAAGAATGTAGAAAAGTACTTTTCTCAGTATGCCTTTGTAGCCTTCAGCAAAGTTATCGCTTTTGTTTTACTTGTTCGGAAACTTACTTTATGCAACTTGGTTGCATGCTTGCTTGTATGCAAGTATGCTTGTTTGCCCAGACTGGACTGCAGTGCCACAATGTCAGCTTACTGCAACCTCCGTCTGTCAGGTTCAAGTGATTCTTGTGCCTCAGCCTCCTTGAGTAGCTGGGATTACAGGTGTGCACCATCACACCTGGCTAATTTTTGTATTTTTAGTAGAGATGGGGTTTCACCATGTTGCCCAGGCTGGTCTCAAACTCCTGACCTCAGGTGATCTGCCTGCATTGGCCTCCCAAAGTGCTGGGATTACAGGCGTGCCTGGCCAGGAAAAAATTGTTCAAGCAATTAACAACTGAGTATTTTCTTTCAGATTAGATACAACTTTTTTAAAAAGCAATTATTTTTATTTTTTGTTTTTGAGACAGGGTCTCACTCTGTTGCCCAGGCTGGAGTACAGTGGCACTGTCACCACTCACTGCAGCCTCTGCCTTCCCAAGCACAGGTAATCCGCCCACCTCAGCTTCCCTGAGTAGCTGAGACTACAGGTGTGTGCCACTGGGCCTGGCTAACTTCTGCACCAACCTAATTTTTTTTTTTTTTTTTTTGTAGAGACAGGATTTCTGGTGTTGCCCAGACTTGTCTCAAATTCCTGCTCAAGTGATCTACATACCTTATCCTCCCCAAAGTGTTGAGCTTATAGGTGTGAGACACTACGCCAGGCCATAATTTTTTAATAAAATCAACAAATAGACAATATTCTCCAGATTGGGTTTTTGACAAGTATTCTATTTTGATGCATGTTTATTTCCAGTGTTTGACATCTGCATTCATAACACAGTAGTAGATGCTTAGGGTAATGCAATAAAAGAAGTTTTACAGTTTCAAAATTCTCATTTTAGTTGGGGTGCAAATTATCCATATACTAGATAACTACAGAAGCAGCATTACAAGTAGTGCATTGCAACTTGAATATCTGTGCATTAAAGAACTGATTAAGTTGCACAGGTAGAGGAAGAATTAGTCAAGAAAAATAGTCATAGTTTTATGTAGGAAAAGAGGAGGGAATAAGGTGTAAGGATTAACACGATACAGAGGCATAAGAATGGGACATTATAAAAAGCTTTGCTGAATTAGAGGGAAGTTAAGAAAAATGATTTTAGCTAGATGTTATTTAATATGTTATTTAATGGGAAACTTAAACTGAGTGGTATAGACTGGCTTATCACTGTTTTACCACTGCTAAAAGAATCTTAAGAAATCTAATACCTATATGTCGGTTTAAATAAAGCATGCTTATTTAACTTTATTTATTTATTTATTTGGGACAGGGTCTTGCTCTGCCACCCAAGGTGGAGTGCAGTGGCGTGATCACTGTAGCCTCAGCCTCCCAGGCCCAAGCAGTTCTCCCACCTCAGCCCCTCAAGTAGCTGGGATTACAGGCATGTGCCACCATGCCCAGCTAATTCTGTTTATTTTTTGTAGAGATGAGATTTCACTGTGTTGTACAGGCTGGTTTCAAACTTCTGGGCTCAGGCAGTTTGCCTGCCTTAACCTTCTAAAGTATTGTGATTACAGGTGTAAGCCACTGCACTTGGCCTAATTTAATAATTCAAGTACATTTTGAAGTACATTTAAAGTAACTGTCATTTAGAATCTGAAGACTGATTATTCCTTTGTTATCTTCAAGTATTCTGAACATCTGAACTAAAATTAAACCAGAAAACTATATATATATATATATGAATATTTTATTCAAAATTTGTCAGATTTCCAGTTACAGATAGGTAAGTTTGGAGACTGGCTAATATTAGAATCAGTGAAATTATTTCCCTAAATTAAGGATTGAACATGAACCATTTTTCTAGCAACTTGTCATCTTTCTTTTAATTTGGTGTAATTTTCTAAGAGTCTCTGTTAAGTGATGCCTTGATATTTTTTTTTCTGGTGAGTTATTGTTCATTATATTCTACCTTTGCAGAGAGGTCCAATAATGGGTTTCCTAGAATCCTCTGATTCTAGGAAATGTTAGGAGCTGATTATTTGTAATCTTCTAAAATGTGTAATAAATTTGCATCTATAAAGTAAATGTTCACAAATATTCATATTAGTTTTCAGGTATATTTCAGTTCAGGTTTTGAAAATATATATACATACATATATGTGTGTGTATATATATATATAAATTGAACCTGGCCCTTGGATTGAAATATATATAGCATTTTGTCCCATGTTGTATGAATTAGATTCCATATTATGTGAATAGATTGACTACTTTGCTTTCCCTTTTTACCTGCCCTTCTTGTATAGTTGTATGGGATTTAGTATTTATTTAATAATAAGCCCATTGGCTGGTGCAGTGGCTCACAGTTGTAATCCCAGCATTTAGGGAGGCCAAGGCAGGAGGATCACTTAAGCCCAGGAATTTGAGACCAGCCTGGATATTTTAGGGAGACCATCTCTCTACAAAAAAAATAACAGAATTAGCTGGGTGTTGTGGAACACTTCTGTAGTTCCAGCTGCTTGGGAGGCTGAGGTTGGAGGATTACTTGTGTCCAGGAGTTCAGTTCAGGGCTATAGTGAGCTATGTTTGTGCCATTGCACTCTAGCCTAAGACTCTGTGTCTTTAAAAGAGACAGTTTTAAAGAGACTCTGTCTCTTTAACAAACAACAAGAGGCCAGGCGCGGTGACTCACGCCTGTAATTCCAGCACTTTGGGAGGCTGAGGGGGTTGGATCACAGGGTCAGGAGATTGAGACCATCCTGGCTAACATGGTGAAACCCTGTCTCTACTAAAAATATGAAAAAATTAGCCGGGTGTGGTGGCGGGCGCTTGTAGTCCCAGCCACTCGGGAGGCTGAGGCAGGAAATCGCTTGAACCCGGGGAGGCGGAGCTTGCAGTGAGCTGAGATCACGCCACTGCCCTCTAGCCTGGGTGACAGAGCGAGACTCCGTCTCAAAAACAACAACAACAACAACAACAACAGCAACCACAACAAATAGTGTAAACCAGCCAGAATCTTTCTTTTATACTTAATAGTTCAGATACTTTATTATAGCAATTAGAAAAGTACTAGATCAGGGATTGCATATATGTGTACCTCTCTTTGATTTAGTGGTCATTTTCTGAATTTTCAAATAATGCAGGCAGTTAATAAATATTTGGAGGTTTCAGTGTATTGTTGGACCTAATATTATAGGCTAATTTTCTCATTTTCAGTATAGAATTTTACTTAAAATTATGAACTTTTAAAAATAACTTTTATTATAAAGCTATTTTAATAATGATTTATCCTTTCTGCCTCTTTTCTTTATAATTTTGCAGCCTGCCTCATCTGGAGATGATAGAGCCATGTGTTTTACTTGTAGTGTATGCCTCGTTTGTTGGGAACCTACTGATGAACCTTGGTGAGTCTTGATGTTTCTGGACATAATAGGCTAAGTCAGTCATGTAAATATGCTTCTAAATTTTACTTTTCTGCTTATAATTTTTTGCCTTTTGCCACCTAATTTTTTGTCATTGTCCTGAGAATGAGATAGCCCTGTCTATACTCTGTCACACCACTTGGCATACAGTGTCTGTTAAGTTTGACTTTCTAAAATTTGTACATGAGGGAAGTACCAAACAATAGAACCACGCTTTAACTGAAAACCAGAAAGCTATGGTAAAGTGAACCCCAGCATGAGCTTTAGCAGTTGAATCTTGGTCTGTTGAGAGCAGGTTGTCAATAGGGAATCCATGAAGAGAGCCTTATAGTATACGTTTCTAATTTTGAAGGAATTTTAGGGAGTCTTTGATATCTCTGAATTTTAGTGCACAAAATTTTAGAACCTGGTTTAACATTAGAGATCATGTATTGAAACTTCATGTTCACAAATAACTATTCTGAGGTCTTATTAATAGAAATAATAGTACATTGTTAGAGCAAATTTTATATAAGATGGTATACTAGGTACCATTCTGAATACTTTATATATTTTTAAATCATTTAATTCTCATGTTTCCCTGTGAAGTAGGTACTATTGTAATCTCCATTTTATAGGAGGGAACTGTGAATATTCTCCAGTTTAACCTTTATAGTTACTCTATGAGATAGGAGTTACTATCCCATTTTAAAATGAAGAGAATAAAATTTGCTGAAGGGGCATATGGCTAGTAAGTGATAGAACCAGGTTTTGGTTTTAGGATATGTTGCTTGCTTTGTATTAAAATTAGTTTGAAGTCTCTGAATGTTAAATCAGCTGATGTGTGTGGGGCAAACTTGCTAAAACATATTGCAGTGTACCTGTGGAGTTCAGATTGGAAAATACTATATGAAAAATTCAAGTTGTATCTATCTGCAGGCAGAGAGTTGAATATAGTAGTCCCCCTTGTTTGCAGGGCATACATTCCAGGACCCATTGGATACCTGAAACAGCAGATAGTACTGAACCATGTACATACTATATTTTTTCCCTATTCATCCATAACCTATGATAAAGTATAATTCATAAATTAAGCACAGAAAGAGATTAATAACAATAACTAATAAAATTGAGCAATTTTTTTTTCTTCAGATGGAGTCTTGCTCTGTTGCCCAGACTGGAGTGTAGTGGTACAATCTTGGCTCACTGCAACCTCTACCTCCTGGGTTCAGGCAATTCTCCTGCCTCAGCCTCCTAAGTAGCTGGGATTATAGGCGTGTGCCGCCACGCCCAGCTAATTTTTCTATTTTTAGTAGAGACGGGGTTTCGCCATGTTTGCCAGGTTGGTCTCTAACTCCTGAACTCCGGTGATTGCCTGCTTTGGCCTTCCGAAGTGCTGCGATTACAGGTGTAAGCCACTGTGCGCGTCCTAACATTGAACAATTTTAACAATATAGTGTAATAAAAATTCTGTGACTGTGGTCAGTCTGTCTGTATTTCTCTCTCTCAAAATATCTTATTGTACTGTACTCATCTATTTTGGGACCATGGTTGACCATGAGTAACTGAAACCATAGAGGGTGAAGCTGTGGGCCAGGCATGGTGGCTCACATCTATAATCCCAGCACTTTGGGAGGCCAAGGCGGGTGGATCACCTGAGGTCAAGAGTTCAAGACCAGCCTGGCTAACATGGTGAAACCCTGTCTCTACTAAAAATACAATAAATTATCTGGGCATGGTGGCACACACCTGTAATCCCAGCTACTCAGGAGGGTGAGGCAGGAGAATCGCTTGAACTGGGGAGGCGGAGGTTGCAGTGAGCCGAGATTGTACCATTGCACTCCAGCTTGGGCGACAAGAGTGAAACTCCATCTCAAAAAAAAAAAAAAAAGAGTGATGCTGTGGATGAGAGGGGGATCTACTGTATGAACAGTTTTCAATTTGAGTTTCTGTTTGGAATTGTCTTTTTAATATATATATATTTTAGGTCCCTATGCCAATCCTCAAAAAGTTGTTTAACCTATACTTGAAAAATTGTACAATATTATCAAATGTTATCTTCTTTGTAAATATTTTCTATGGAAAGTTGATTAAAATTTCCAACTTGGGCTGTTCAAAACCCATGTTTTCTTGACATGGCCAGGGATTCAGGGATTGTACCTCTTCTTTGCACCAGCATTTGGGATTCCTCAAACACTCAAGAAGTTGATGGGGTCTCTGAAGGCCTGGGGCAAGTCCTCCAAATGGGTAGGAGGAAAGAGGATTGATGGAGGCTGGGGAGCCTAGGCACCTTCTGAATGGTAAGGGGGAAAGGAAAAATTTGAAAGGGCGAATGGGAGTCATATTTTGACTGCGAGTTTAGATAGAGTTCCTTTGGAGGGAGGTTGAAGTTAAAAACACAAAAAAATGGACCATACCCTAGTAACTAGCATTTCCACTTCTATTTACCTATCCTAGGGAGTTAATTGCTCTTGCATGCACAGAGGCATAAAGTGGATGGTCACTGCAGTTAAAAATCGAATCCTTTTAAATGCCCATCAGGAAGGGAATAGCCCAGTAGAATGTGGTATATTCATATAAATAGACTGTGGTCCAACAGTTAAGGGGAATGAACAGTAAGATCTCTGTTAATCACCCTCAGTAACTTTCAGATACGTTATTGTATCAAGAAATCTTTTGTATTAATAGAATGATTGGTGATTGAATACATGATAATATATATGTCATGTACAGTGACACCAGTTGTTTAACAATTTAAAACCCTGTATTTTATTTAAAAATTTTTTTCACACATACTTCCACATCTATATATACATTTATGTATGTAAACTTATAAAAAATATTTTAGAAATGTATCACTTAAATTTGTAATGGTGGTTTCCTGGAGGTGGGATTGGAAATTACTGGGATTAGATTTTAAAATTGATGTGGGTCTTTAGCTTTATTTTATATAGCCGTGTGTAACTTGTATAAATAAAATTTTATTGAAAAAGTTAAAACTCAGGAAAAAGAGAGAGATGGAAAGTGGTAAAGTACGCTAGATTTAGCTGGGAGGGAACCTGGCCCAAATGTCATTTGCTTGGAGATGCACTGTAAAAGGATTAGGAAAGACATCTGCATATTAAAAATTGCCCAGGATTTATATATGGATTTATATGTGTAAGTTGTAGGTGCATGGTAAAAAGAAATACATACATTGTATGGAGTAGCATGTTTTATGTGTAAAGTTCTTTCTTTGACATGGAAATAAAACAATGAGTTAAAAACAGTGGTTCTTTAAGAAACATTTATTTTTTAAATTTTATTTTATTATTTATTTATTTATTTATTTTTTTGGAGATGCAGTCTTACTTTGTCGCCCAGACTGGAGTGCGGTGGCGTGATCTCGGTTCACTGCAACCCCTGCCTCCCAGGTTCAAGAGAGTCTCGTGTCTCAGTTTCCCAAGTAGCTGGGACTACAGGTGTGCGCCACCACGCCCAGCTAATATATGTATTTTTAGTAGCGATGGGGTTTCCCCATGTTGGCCAGGCTGGTCTGGAACTACTGACCTCAAGTGATGCACCCACCTTGGCCTCCCAAAGTGGTGGGATTACAGGCGTGAGCCACCACGCCCAGCCTATTTTATTTTTTAGATACGAAGTCTTGATATATTCTCCAGGCTGAAGTGCAATGGCTATACACAGGTGTGATCACGGCTTACTGCAGCCTCATATTCTTGGGCTTAAGCAGTCCTCCTGCCTCAGCCTCCTGACTGACTGGGACTGTATGCTTTACCATCATGCCTGGCTCATGGGTTCTTGTTTTGGTAGCAGGATCCTGACATTTCTAATGCCTTATAATTATAGCTAATAGAAATAAAAATAAGGAATAACCAGAAAGAAATATAAAGGAAGCATAAAGTTGAGCAGATAGGTGCTAAGTTGATCCTGCTTACAATATTTGAGTCATTATACCAGTCTTGATCTGAGATCCTAGTATTTTATTTAATATTTTAATTTAAATTTTTAAATTTTTTATTTTTTAGAGACAGGGTCTTGCTCTGTCGCTCAGGCTGGAGTGCAGTGGCACGATCGTAGCTCACTGCAGCCTTGAACTCCCAGGCTCAAGGGATCCTCCTACCTGCGTCTCCCGAGTGGCTGGGACTACAGGCACATGCTATCACATCCACCTAATTATTTTTATTTTTATTTTTTGTAGCAATGAGGTCTCACTATGTTGCCTAGGCTGGTCTCAATCTCCTGGCCTCAAGGATCCAACCACCTTGGCCCCCCGAAGTGCTGGGATTATAGTTTGAGCCGCTGTGCGCAGCCTGTGTTTTATATTTCTTAAACTTGTTACGTTTTTAATTTAACATTTCTTTTTGTTCAGTAAGCATTTATTTGAAAGAAGTAGTGTATATAATTTATTAACTTTACATTCCTAAGGCTCTTAGGAAATAAATTTTATTTAAAAGTTATTTGTCTGATTTGATTGTATAGTGAATACGTAAGGTATATTTGTGTTCTTAATTTATATTATTTTATTCATACGAGAGATCTTTCTGCTTTCAGATCTTTACTAAAAAACTTTTTAGTAAAATAATGTAGTAAAATATTTAGTAAAATAACTTTTTGTGTTATGAGTGGCATTTATTGAGTTTCAACTGTATATTATTGATAGTTGTGGCCCCTGATAGATACGGAGAATTTTAAATTGAAACATAGTAGTTAATCATTCAAAGCTGTAGGAAACCAGTGCGAGGAAATAACAGAAGTTTAAACAATTTTGTAGTATGTAATATAGCATTACTTACACTGTAGTATTAGTTTCTCAGTTTTGTCTGAGATTGACTTTATAATCAGTTAAAGTGAGTAACAACTGCTATTGTTAAATGTTTGGAATATTGAATGTGTGAATATTATAAACGGTTGAACATGTTAGAGTGATCTTCATAATACTGAATGATTTGGTTATATTAAGTCTTTAATGATGAGTAGTTTAAGTTCAGATAAAAAAAAAAGATGATGATCCTGGAGTTCTGTTTTAATGTACAAACTGAATTGCTTTATTTTTAGTAAACTTTTCCTTTCTTAATCTGTGTAAAGGTCTGAACACGAAAGACATTCCCCAAACTGCCCATTTGTGAAAGGTGAGCACACACAGAATGTGCCATTGTCAGTCACTCTTGCAACAAGTCCTGCACAGTTTCCTTGTACGGATGGAACCGACAGAATATCTTGCTTTGGGTCGGGGAGCTGCCCTCATTTTCTGGCTGCTGCAACTAAACGAGGGAAGATCTGCATATGGGATGTTTCCAAACTTATGAAGGTATGTTTGAATTTTGAAGTAACAAATTAGTAACTGAAAAAAAAATCAGTTGTAAACTTAGGCTTTTCATTTGTTTAGGTGCACTTAAAGTTTGAAATTAATGCCTATGATCCAGCAATTGTACAACAGCTTATTCTGTCAGGAGACCCAAGCTCAGGAGTTGATTCAAGGAGACCAACTTTGGCGTGGCTGGAGGACTCCTCTAGTTGCTCAGATATACCAAAATTGGAAGGAGATAGGTATGTGAGTTTGTTTTAATAGTATTTAATAGATGTTAACATGTTTTCCTAAATTTTATATTCTCATAGTTCTAATAATTAAAGAGGAGGGAAAGAAAAGTTATGCAGTTAAGAGATGAGAGAGTAAATGTTTGGTTAGAAATCTGAAATCTGTGATTCTTGAAGAAAAATCTTCAGAAACAGCATAGTTTATAAAATATACTCAACATTCTATCACAATCTATGTCAATTGGAAATAATTGCCACATTGAACAATAGATGATGAAAAGTCACTTTGAAAAGTCTAAATAATGAAATGAAATTATACTGTAGTTTCACCTTCTACTAAATCTTTTTCATAAAGCAGTTGAATTAGATAATTTCAGTTTCCCTTTTTTCATTAGCCCCTCAAATTATGGCAGTGCTAATGAATAATAATAATGGAATAACCTGAGGTGAAGTAAGAGGATCTAATTGTTTAAAACAGTGTACCAATAGTCAGCAGTGAGTTGAGGTACCATAATTATTGCTAGAGAAATATTTTGGTAAAATTGCTGTTCTGGATTCTCCTTCACTCAACTTCTCTGAGAGATTCCTGATTTTTGTGCTGTATCTGATGTAGGTGGGGTGGGAGAGTCTAAGTATCACCCTCCTTCACTTACTTGTTTCCTAAGAACCACTACGGTTTTGACTGAACTGGGCTAGTAAGATTCTGTAGGTGGGGGGAAAAGGATTCTGTAGGCAGCCATGTGAAATGGAGCTATTTAACTGTGATCACATGTCTTGATAGACTGAGAATATCTGCCATTTCACTTCCAGGGGCTCCTTATGTTACTGATATGTGATGGGTGTTACTCTGTAGTCAGTGATTTATCATTTTACTTCACAACCCGTTTGGTGGGATGTACTTTCATTAAAGAGTAATGTAAAATTTTATTAATGGAAGTTATTTCATTAATGGAATTTAGTGGAAAATTTACAATATATGTATTCTATCTAGTTCCTCTTGGTAATAACATTGAATAAAGCCTTGTGGTTGTTCTATTAATATAAATCTCTGTGAAAGCTTAATGGGAAAGCAGCTTAACTGTTGTCTGAGTTTCTGACCATATTTTGCCAATAGGACTAGATATTAAGCATGCTTGATTTCTCTGATTTCTTAGAAGTTAGGAGAAGTAATAGAAGATAATGAAATTTATATGTCCTTCTAGGCACTTACTTTAATTTGGACTTTGTCTTGAGGTTTTGTAATTTGGGGATTAAAAATTGAATCAAAATATACTTCTAGGATTACATATACCCACACACATATAGTCACAGCCTCCCAGGTAAAATGTACATTTTAGATAAACATGTATTCTGTATTACTAGTGGAAATACTCCTCAACATTATATGGGGTAACGTGCTTGAGTTGAGGTAATCTCTACTTGCTTTTAAGAAATGTGTAATCTAGGGTCGAAGGTCGGTTTTCTCTGAAGAAAGTCTTAAACAAATCATACAAAAACATTAAGTTAATGTGGTAGGAGGAAGCTGAAGAGGTGAAACTTCATCCCTAACCTTACGCCCCCTATCTGCACTTCCCCTCCCCAAGAAGTAGGAGCAGTCCTGTTGGAATTGATAGTGAATATAATGAGCCATACTACCTCTGACTTTATGTGGCACAAGATCCAATATATTTGGTTATAAAATATACTATGTGGGTTTCATTGGCTTGAAGAATAATACATTAATTGGAAAAAATCTAAGCTTATCCAAGAAGTTTAAAGTAATTAGCAGTATAGCTTGCTTAGAATCATTTTTGTAAAATTTATTTTTCTTTGTTATTTACATTGAAAGAAAGAGGAATTGTTTTTGACCATTTTTTCTTAGAAGACAATATTTGTTTTCTGAATTAAGGAAGAAGATTTGGTAATACATTTAATTTTAATGAATTAAGATTTTTTTCTAGATGATTCACTTGTCATTTGTATATCAGGTCAGATTGGTAAAAATTTCTTGAATGTAAATGAAATTGTTTATGGGATTGCTATAAACTAAGGTACCCTTACTAGTATGTCTAGTTTTCAGAAACATATAATCTTAACTGAACATTTTTACTTTAACTGTAATATTTATTTTGCATGTGTATTGCTTTGTAAAAAGTTTTGCAAAATGTAGAAGGCTTTAGTAAATACAGTGCCTATTACGTAAATAGTGCATGCTTATTGCAGGAAAATGGGAAAATGCAGGAATGGAAATTGATGAAATACAGAGTAGTCATAATCACACTATGGAATTAAAGTAACATTTATATGTATTCTAGTTTCTTTTTAAAATGCATGTTTTGTTGTTGTTGTTGTTTTGTTTTTTGTTTTTTTTTTTGAGACAGAGCCTCACCCTGTCGCCCAGGTTAGAGTGCAGTGGTACAATCTCGGCTCACCGCGACCTCTGCCTCCTGGGTTCAAATGATTCTTCTGCCTTAGCCTCATGAGTAGCTGGGACTACAGGTGCCTGCCTCTACTCCTGGCTAATTTTTTTGTATTTTTAGTAAAGACAGGGTTTCTCCATGTTGGCCAGGCTGTTCTCAAACTCCGGACCTCAGGTGATCCACCCACCTTGGCCTCTCAAAGTGCTGGGATTACAGGCGTGAGCCACTGTGCCCAGCCTCATGTGATTTTTAAAAAAGTTTTATTGAAGTGTAATTTTTCAAACCATAAAATTCATGTGAGTGTACAATTTAGTTATTTTGTTCATATAATTTTTTTTTTTTTTTTTGAGACGGAGTCTCGCTCTGTCGCCCAGGCTGGAGTGCAGTGGCCGGATCTCAGCTCACTGCAAGCTCTGCCTCCCGGGTTCACGCCATTCTCCTGCCTCAGCCTCCCAAGTAGCTGGGACTACAGGGCCAGCCACCTTGCCCGGCTAGCTTTTCGTATTTTTTAGTAGAGACGGGGTTTCACCGTGTTAGCCAGGATGATCTCGAACTCCTGACCTCGTGATCCGCCCGTCTCGGCCTCCCAAAGTGCTGGGATTACAGGCTTGAGCCACCGCGCCCGGCCATATAATTTTTTTTCTTTTTTTTTTTTTGAGGGAGTCTCACTCTGTCACCCATGCTGGAGTGCAGTGGTGCGATCCTGGTTCACTGCAGTCTCTGCCTCCCACGTTCCGTTCTCATACCTCAGTCTCCTGAGTAGCTGGGACTGGCCCGCGCCACCATGCCCGGGTAAATTTTGTATTTTTAGTGGAGACGGATTTCACCATGTTGGCCAGGCTGGTCTCAAACTCCTGGCCTCACATGATCTGCCTGCTTCATCCTCCCAAAGTGCTGGGATTATAGATGTGAGCCGCTGCGCCTGGCCTTAGCCATATAATTTGTGATGTAATAGTTTGAGAATATTTTTTTTTTTTTTTTTTTTTTTTTTTGAGACAGAGTCTCGCTCTGTCGCCCAGGCTGGAGTGCAGTGGCCGGATCTCAGCTCACTGCAAGCTCCGCCTCCTGGGTTCACGCCATTCTCCTGCCTCAGCCTCCCGAGTAGCTGGGACTACAGGCGTCCGCCAACACGCCCGGCTAATTTTTTGTATTTTAGTAGAGACGGGGTTTCACCGTGTTAGCCAGGATGGTCTCGATCTCCTGACCTTGTGATCCGCCCGTCTCGGCCTCCCAAAGTGCTGGGATTACAGGCTTGAGCCACCGCGCCCGGCCTATTTTTTTGTCACAAAATATTTTAAAAGAATGTGATTTTACAATTTTTTTTTTTCTTGAAACAAGATCTTGCTCTATCACCTGGGCTTTACCTCCTAGGCTCAAGTCATCCTTCTCCCTCAGCCTTATAAGTAGCTGGGACTAAAGACATGTGCCACCATGCCCAGCTAATTTTTTTATTTTTTTTGTGGAGATGGGGTCTCACTATGTTGCCCAGGCTGGTCTTGAATTCCTGGGCTCAAGCAGTCCTCCCTCCTTGCCCTCCCAAAGTGCTGGGATTACAGGTGTGAGTCACTGTACCTGTTCCCTGATTGTATTTTTGAAAACTTTCAGAATAAAACATTCTTTGCTAATTTAAGGCTTTTATCTGGCAGCCCTCTTTGAAATATTAAGACACCTGAATTCCTTTAAAACATACTACTACTTAATTTTAATTGTTCATCTTAGTACAACAGGTTAATACTTGGTTATTTATTTTTCTTAATTTAACAGCCATTCTATACTTAAAACCTATTGTATTTTCTTGGTTTGGACTTCTTCATTTTTGATAATTCCCAATTATTAATATTTATTCTTTGGATTCGTTTTTACACTTAACTCATTTTTGATAATTCCCAATTATTAATATTTATTCTTTGGATTTGTTTTTATACTTCCTATTTCTCTGAAACCAGCCAATGAGACTAATGAATTAGCAGCTGATTTTAAACTTTTTTACATTTTTTGCTTTTGTAAATTATAGCACTAAATTGGTTTATAGGCGACTATATCACCTGAAAAAACTAAAACAGAGAAACTTTTTCAAAAATATGTAAGTGAATTTCCTCTTAGCTGCCCCAAAATATTTCAAACATTGCCTTTGAGTGTAGTAATATCCTTAAGCATTTTCATTGCAGAATGCCAATTTATGTTATGTCTAAAATGACATTATAGGCCAGGCGCGGTGACTTGTGCTTGTAATCCCAGCACTTTGAGAGGCTGAGGTGAGTGGATCACAAGGTCAGGAGATTGAGACAAGACTTTGTCTTGTCCTGATGACCCCCTGTCTTCTGTATGTAAAGGAGTTCTTAGCCTCTCCAAAACAAAATATAAAACAAAAATAAAATTTTATGTACATGTGAGTACACAAACATACATACGTGCTTATACAACTATTATGTTTGGTTTTAGGCTGTCCTGAATTCAGTAATAGAATAGTTCTTAACGTTTTACTACTGCAAGCTGGTGCTTGATTTTATTAGCTGCTGCTGTCGTTTATATTTTTGTTTGCCCAAGCTGTCCTTTTAGTCACACAGTAGTCTTCAAATTCCTGCATATGTTATTATAGATTCTTAGAGGTTTGCACACCCTATTTCAGTTAGACATTTAATGATTTAAGAAGATTTTTTTCAGTGTTGTTAATCAGTTATCAAACTACTCTTTATATCTCATTTAAGCCAATTTTAATTGTTTTTTATGTTTGAGATATGTAGTAGTGATGTTAACACTGTACTTTCAGGCCAGGCATAGTGGCTCATGCCTGTAATCCCAGCACTTTGAGAGGTAGAGGTGGGAAGATTGCATGAGCCCAAAGGTTCAAGACCAGCCTGGGCAATATGGTGAGACCCCATCTCTGCAAAAATTCAAAAAAAAGTAGCTGGGCAGAGTGGCGTGTGCCTATGGTCCCATTTACTTGGGAGGCTGAGGCGGAAGGATTGCTTGAGGCCAGGAGGAGGTCAGGGCTGCAGTGAGCTGTTTTCCTGCCACTGTACTCCAGCCTGGGTGACAGAGTGAGACCTTGTCTCAAAAAAACCCAAAAAACAACTGTTCTTTTTTCTTTGCTTGCTCATATGATGTATACTTTTTTGGAAATTCAAATTGTTTACTTTGTCTTTTGATTTAAGTGATGATTTACTGGAGGATTCAGACAGTGAAGAGCATTCCAGATCAGATTCTGTGACAGGTATGTAAAAAGTATTAGATAATGTATTTAAAAAATTCTTTACACAGTTGTATATACAGCTAACTACCACTTAATTCTGAATCTCTTACCTAATGCTAACTCTAAATTTTTGCTAGTATACACAGAAGACTGAAATATTATGTGTCAGAGATCTCAAATTAGTAGTATGTACATAGTGTTCTGTATTTAAAGTTTAAATGGTACCTATTTGATACAAAGGAATTAAAGTGGATAGTTACATTAAATTTTTGTCACATGTCAGGTAATTATATCTTTTTATTTGTATAATGTATTCTGTTAACTAAAAGTAGTGTTTAAAGCTCTTTATTCATATAGGTGAATACAGAACTACATTTTATTGTATGAAATTATAGACATTAAAATATCAAGTAAAATGCCTTACTAGCTTATAAAATATTAGGGCAAAATAATATACTTCGTATTTTAATGTTATTTTGTAGGAAAAGCTAATATGCTTCAAAATAGTTTTACTATGTCAGAATTTAAATCCTAACTCTTCTACTTAATATAGTCTGATTGCACTTCTGATATATGGCATAGCGATATTAAAGTCTGTTAGAGTTTTAAGAATTAGGCCGGGCTTGGTGGCTCATGTCGGTAATCCCAGCACTTTGGGAGACCACTGCGGGTGGATCACCTGAGGTCAGGAGTTTGAGACCAGCCTGGCCAACATGGTGAAACCCTGTCTCTACTAAAAATAAAAAACAGTTAGCTGGGCGTGGTGGCGTGTACGTACCTATTCCAGCTACTCAGGAGGCTGAGGCAGGAGAATCGCTTGAACCTGGGAGGCAGAGATTGCAGTGAGCTGAGATTGCCATTGCACTCCACCCTGGCAATAAGAGAAACTCCCTCTCAAAAAAAAAAAAAAGAATTAGATAAGGTAAGTGCATATAAAGCGCAGTGCCTGGAAGGAGCCAGTATTTTTAAAAAGTGACTGTTATTAACTTGTGGCTATTGTTTAATGTCAGATGCTGTGTATCTTTTTAGAAGAGGAATGGTTTTGTGTAGTACAGTTCACAAAAATTATAGTTAACATTTGGTAGTAAATAGTCTTTAAATTCTAATTTGTCATCAAATTTTTTTGAAAGGCACTAAATAGAACACTGGACAATTTTGGGTTAATCCTTAGCAGTCTTTTGAAGCAGTTCTTAGCAATGAACAAAAAAATCACCAAATAAGGCAGGAAAATGCCCTTAAAAATGTATAAATGTGTAATTCGTTCTAGAAAAGTTAAAATTTTTTTTTTCTTTAAAAAGAGTAGACTGAGGAAGCAATGCTCTTTTCCCATTTTATTGTCCTTCTGCAAAAACTACTACTCTTCCTTTCTTTCTTTCCTTTTTTTTTTTTTTTGACAGAGCCTTGCTCTGTCACCCAGGCTGGAGTGCAGTGGTACAATCTCAGCTCACTGCAACCTCTACCTCCCGAGTTCAAGGGATTCTTCTGCCTCAGTCCTCCGAGTAGCTGGGATTATAGGTGCCTGCCATCACACCTGGCTAAGTTTTGTATTTTTAGTAGAGACAGGGTTTCACCATGTTGGCCAGGCTGGTCTTGAACTCCTGACCTCAGGTGATCCGCCCGTCTCGGCCTCCCAAAGTGCTGGGATTATAGGCGTGAGCCACTGTGCCCAGCCAGACTGGCTCTTTTGTTTTTTTGAGATGGAGTTTCGCTCTGTGGCCAGACTAGTCTCGAACTGCTGACCTCAGGTGATCCGCCTGCCTCAGCCTCCCAAAGTGCTGGGATTATAGGCGTGAGCCACCACGCCTAGCCAGGCTGGCTCTTTTGTTTTTCTGGGATGGAGTTTCGCTCTGTGGCCAGACTGGTTTCGAACTGCTGACCTCAGGTGATCCACTTGCCTCAGCCTCCCAAAGTGCTGGGATTACAGGTGTGAGCCACTGCACCCAGCCAAGTTTTTGAACTCTTTCAAAAAATAACTCCTTGGTCTTGTTAAGTTACTTAAAGTGTGGGCTTCTGTTTTTCCTTTGTAAAGTGTTTGCTGTTTTAAGTTTTTTTGATTCTCACTGGAACCTTTCCTTTGTGTGCTATAGTTTTGTTATTTTCCCTGGGTCTAAGGATCTCAGTACATGTTTTTGCAATTGTAGTACTCATATTTGGTCAATTTTCTTATAATTTTTCTACCTTTGTTCTTTTCATCTATGCCTGTTTGATTTTTCACACTTTTTAAAGATACCATGTTTACTTTAGCTCCTAGTGTCTTGAAAATTATCATGTGTTTTTGTCGACTACATATAACACTTCATTTAGGGGTTTAAACATTGTCTTTATGTAGTATTAAAAAGTAGCTATGCTAAGAGAAAATATATTTCCAGTTCAAAATTTTTAATTGCCTCATTCAAGGATTTGTAAGTAGCTTATTCATTCACAGTAAAAGTATGTATCTTCTAAACTAATTTCGTTACATTGAAAGACTATTGGTGACTTTATGGAGGCTTATAGGATAGTCCTATATATATATTTGATATTAATGATGTCTTCTCTTCCCGAAGTATTTAAAAAGTGATAAAGTACCATTTCAAGCTTATCAGAACATGTCCAATTTAATGGAAATCACACTTCTAAGTGGTTTTAGTCAAATTGGATGATACTTTCTGAAGAATTACGAAATATATTTCTTTTTTGTTTTTTTCTGTTTGTTTTTCTGTTGTTTTGAGATGGAGTCTCATTCTGTTGCCCAGGCTGGAGTGCAGTGGCACGATCTTGGCTCACTGCAACCTCCACCTCCTGGGTTCAAGAGATCTCAGCCTCCCGAGTAGCTGGGATTACAGGCATCTGCCACTACACCTAATTTTTGTATGTTTTGTAGAGATAGGACTTCACCATGTTGGCCAGGCTGGTCTTGAACTCCTGACCTCAAGTGATCCACCTGCCTCAGCCTCCCAAAGTGTTGGGATTATAGATGTGAGCCACTGTGCCAGGCCTGTTGAAATATATTTCTTAATTTCAAAAATGTGAATGCAGATGAAGAGACATTTGTTTTTTAGTTGAAGGTTATGAGGTTTGAAGATATCTAAGAAGATTGCATAGAGAAAAGTTTGGTATTTGAACCACAGATCCGAATTAAGTATACATGGCTTCTTGTGAAGACTGAGAAGAATGTTTGGTAGGAAGTTAAAGAAGGGTTCAAATTGAAATTTGAGTTTTAGAAGAGTGCCTAGATAAAACCTAATGGCTTACCTCAGGAAGTTTGGTTGACACTATCCAAATAAGCAGAATAGAGCCAGGCATGAGCCATCACGCCCAGCCTCTAATTTTTTGTATTTTTAGTAGAGACGGGGTTTTGCCATATTGCCCAGGCTGGTCTCGAACTCCTGAGCTCAGGTAATCTGCCCACCTCAACCTACCAAAGTGCTAGGATTACAAGTGTGAGCCACTGTGCCTGCCCTAAGTTGAAAATAATTTGGAGTCCCTTGAATACTTTTACGGTTTTTCTAAGGAAGTTCATCTTAGATTTGAGTATGTTTGAAAAAAAAAAAAAAGAAAGAAAAGAAAAAAAAAAAAAAGCCTGGTATCTATGGGGGATTGGTTCCAGGACCCTCTCTAGATATCAAAATCCAGGTATGCTCAAGTCGCTTATATAAAATGGTATAGTTTTGCTTATAAACTATGCACATCTACATTTTCCTATTACTTTAAATGATCTCTAGATTACTTATAATATCTAATACAGTGTAAATATTGAGTAAAAAATCTTTATTTTCTATTGTTTAATGACAAAAAAGTTTGTACATGTTTAGTAGAGATGCAACCATCCAGTTTTTTTTTTGTTTTTTTTTTTTTGAGACGGAGTCTCGCTCTGTCGCCCAGGCTGGAGTGCAGTGGCCGGATCTCAGCTCACTGCAAGCTCCGCCTCCCGGGTTCATGCCATTCTCCTGCCTTAGCCTCCCGAGTAGCTGGGACTACAGGCGCCCGCCAACACGCCCAGCTAATTTTTTGTATTTTAGTAGAGACGGGGTTTCACCGTGTTAGCCAGGATGGTCTCGATCTCCTGACCTTGTGATCCGCCTGTCTGGGCCTCCCAAAGTGCTGGGATTACAGGCTTGAGCCACCGCGCCCGGCAACCATT